>NC_053496.1:17575086-17862586 GCF_905171775.1 Rana temporaria
CGAGATTCTCCCTTCTGATTGGCTGAGACACTGCAGTGGTGCCATTGGCTAGTCGACTGACAGCAGCCACAGCCAATCGAGAGAGGGGGCGGCGCTGTGACTCTGCTCGGGTGCCCCCTTGGCAAGCTGCGTGCTGTGGGGGCACTGAATAGGAGGGAGGAGCCAGGATCTCAGAAGAGGGACCCGAGGAGAGGAGGATCGGGGCTGCTCTGTCCACTGCACAGAGCAGGTACATATAACATGTTTTTAGAGGGGAAAAAACGTGACTTTACAATCAATTTAATCACTTGAGTCCCGGAGCCATTCTTTCATGCAAAAACGGACCGTTTGTCCATTTTACATTCGTTTTTCGTCCGATTCGGAAGAAAAATTAGGGCTTTAATCTGTTCTTAAAAAAATAAAAAAAAGACGGAGGCCGATGTGAATAAATGATCACCCATTTACATCCGTTTTTTCATAGAGATGCATTGATGTCCATTTTTTTGTCCGTCAACTGATGAATGAAAAACTGGCAAATGGTCCACATGTGTGAAAGGGGCCTGAATGTAATTTAAAAAATATTTACTGCTCCTTCTGGTAAAATAAGTAAAGTGATTTTTGTTTGTGCACCCATATAATGGCCACCTTATTTCACAATGCGGGGTACCTGTGGCAATGAACAGCGATTTGTTGATCCCTTTGTCTGACATGCACATTCAGTTGTTCATTATGGTTGCGTCTTGTAATAGTTGCCTGCTGTGTCAGGCTAGAAGTAATCTCATCTTTGGCTGCATGCGATGGAGATCTACACCATTGCCTGCGAGTGATTTGTAGATTTCGTTGGAACCCTTGTTAAGAATCCCTGGCCTAGAGGGCTACCAGCCCAGTATGCAGAGATTGTCGGAGGATCTGCCAGACACTGGAAATGAGCAGCAGATGTGCTCTATTGTCACCTTCTCTCCATTCAAAACTATTTGATGGCATTCTTAAAGCGGAGGTTCTGTGGGAAAACATTTTTTTTTTTTTTTTTTTTTTTTAAGACAAATCTGCTGCTGTTCCTATACTTATTCTTTTGCTCACTAGTGCCGTTCTTGCAGCCGCCAGGGTCCTCGTTTCCAAGAAAATAATATTTTATAAAATACTACGATGGACATTGCCATCTTAATTGAGGGCTGAAGCCCTCCTGTACCTTCTTCCGGGATGCGGCGAATGCTGATCTCCCAGCATTCACCGCGTAATCCCGCGCATGCGCAGTGTTGACGGCGAGCCGCGCCGTCAACCCTGCACAGTTACCATCACCATGGCGGGTGGCGTCCTGAAAAGGACACGCCCCGATGTGTCCATTACACTAGTGCTACTTTATCAGCGCTTTGCGAGTCATGTGACCCACCTCCCGCGTCACGTGACAGCCCAGCTAGCGCGAGACCAGACGCCTAGCTATTTCTGAGGATGTGCTGTGATTGGCCTTCACGTCACTCCCTGGACACCATACAATCTGCTCCCACAATGCACAGAGCGGTCGGGGAATAGAGCGACACGCCCACTCCCCGCAGGGATGAATACCCGGAAGTGGAGCAGATTAGAGGTAAGGGAGCATCGTGGACAAAAAATGTAAACGCTATCAATCTTTAATGGCCTGAAGTGTATAAATGCAGTAAACTTTGTTTTGAGGGTGAACCTCCGCTTTAAATCCTTGCAAAAAAAAAAAAAAATAGTTCCATGATATCTAAAACTTTTTTTTTTTTTTTAATGCACTGCCAAATGTGCACCATGTTAACAGAAGCTGCACTTTGGTAAGTGTGTAGGTGTCTTGTATGTACCGTGGTGCTGACTTGTGTGATCTTCTTTCCATAGGAGTATACCTGCCGCTTTTATGGGAGCAAAGCTTCTGCTGGAAAAGCCCGATCGCCTTGGGCTACACGCGGGGTCATTTCTCGGCCCTGGTAGCCATGGAGAACGATGGCTACGACAATCGTGGGGCCGGTGCAAATCTAAACACAGACGACGACGTAACCGTTACGTTTCTCCCGTTGGTGGACAGCGAAAGGAAGCTCCTGCACATTCACTTCCTGTCTGCGCAAGAGGTGAGCCTGTGACCTTTCCTTGTACAGAATGCCACAAGAGGTACAGGGGTGCCGGGATGTAGGTAGTCTGCCATTGCAGTGTACAGTTTAGGAGTCTTCACCTGCAGAGTGCTTGTTTTGGGTCAGTGACTCATTTGAAGCCAGGGAACTAGCATTTTTAAGACGTTCTGTAGCAGTGGTCATCAACTCCGGTCCTCAGGGCCCACTAACAGGCCAGGTTTTATGTATTACCTTGGGGAGATGCAAACTGCAATCACTGGACAGCAAATGATATCACCTGTGATGTATTTCAGTTACCGTATTTATCGGGGTATTGCGCGCTCCGCCGTATAGCGCGCACCCCTAATGTGGACCCGCATTCCTGTATAAAAAAAACATTTTAGTACTTAGTTTTGGTGTCTTGTGCGGCGGCCTCGTCGGCCTCGTCGGGTCCGTCTGCGGTGGTGTCCTCCTGGCTTCTCCCGAGCTGTCTCCCCGTCGAATCGCCGCTTCCCGCGCTCAGTTTTAACGCCTCCGCCGACATATACCGAGTGCAGTACCCTCGGCTACATTCGGCCAGGCTCGTGCTCACGCTCTGTGACGTTTATGCGCAAGCACGAGCGAAGCCGAGCCTGGCCAAATGTAGCCGAGGGTACTGTACTCGGCATACAGTGAGGAAAATAAGTATTTGAACACCCTGCTATTTTGCAAGTTCTCCCACTTGGAAATCATGGAGGGGTCTGAAATTGTCATCGTAGGTGCATGTCCACTGTGAGAGACATAATCAAAAAAAAAATTCCAGAAATCACAATTTATGATTTTTTAACTATTTATTTGTATGATACAGCTGCAAATAAGTATTTGAACACCTGTCTATCAGCTAGAATTCTGACCCTCAAAGACCTGTTAGTCTGCCTTTAAAATGTCCACCTCCACTCCATTTATTATCCTAAATTAGATGCACCTGTTTGAGGTCATTAGCTGCATAAAGACACCTGTCCACCCCATACAATCAGTAAGAATCCAACTACTAACATGGCCAAGACCAAAGAGCTGTCCAAAAACACTAGAGACAAAATTGTACACCTCCACAAGGCTGGAAAGGGCTACGGGGAAATTGCCAAGCAGCTTGGTGAAAAAAGGTCCACTGTTGGAGCAATCATTAGAAAATGGAAGAAGCTAAACATGACTGTCAATCTCCCTCGGACTGGGGCTCCATGCAAAATCTCACCTCGTGGGGTCTCAATGATCCTAAGAAAGGTGAGAAATCAGCCCAGGACTACACGGGAGGAGCTGGTCAATGACCTGAAAAGAGCTGGGACCACCGTTTCCAAGGTTACTGTTGGTAATACACTAAGACGTCATGGTTTGAAATCATGCATGGCACGGAAGGTTCCCCTGCTTAAACCAGCACATGTCAAGGCCCGTCTTAAGTTTGCCAATGACCATTTGGATGATCCAGAGGAGTCATGGGAGAAAGTAATGTGGTCAGATGAGACCAAAATAGAACTATTTGGTCATAATTCCACTAACCGTGTTTGGAGGAAGAAGAATGATGAGTACCATCCCAAGAACACCATCCCTACTGTGAAGCATGGGGGTGGTAGCATCATGCTTTGGGGGTGTTTTTCTGCACATGGGACAGGGCGACTGCACTGTATTAAGGAGAGGATGACCGGGGCCATGTATTGCGAGATTTTGGGCAACAACCTCCTTCCCTCAGTTAGAGCTTTGAAGATGGGTCGAGGCTGGGTCTTCCAACATGACAATGACCCGAAGCACACAGCCAGGATAACCAAGGAGTGGCTCTGTAAGAAGCATATCAAGGTTCTGGCATGGCCTAGCCAGTCTCCAGACCTAAACCCAATAGAGAATCTTTGGAGGGAGCTCAAACTCCGTGTTTCTCAGCGACAGCCCAGAAACCTGACTGATCTAGCGAAGATCTGTGTGGAGGAGTGGGCCAAAATCCCTCCTCCAGTGTGTGCAAACCTGGAGAAAAACTACAAGAAACGTTTGACCTCTGTAATTGCAAACAAAGGCTACTGTACCAAATATTAACATTGATTTTCTTAGGTGTTCAAATACTTATTTGCAGCTGTATCATACAAATAAATAGTTAAAAAAATCATACATTGTGATTTCTGGATTTTTTTTTTTGATTATGTCTCTCACAGTGGACATGCACCTACGATAACAATTTCAGACCCCTCCATGATTTCTAAGTGGGAGAACTTGCAAAATAGCAGGGTGTTCAAATACTTATTTTCCTCACTGTATGTCGGCGCAGGCATTCAAACTGAGCGCGGGTATCGGCGTATATCGCGCACCCACGATTTTCCCCTCATTTTAAGGAGGGAAAAAGTGCGCGGTATACGCCGATAAATACGGTATCTTGCAAACCTGGCCTGTTAGTGGGCCCTGAGGACAGGAGTTGATGACCTCTGTTCTATAGTTCACTCTGGGCTCCTGTTTAGCTGCACTAATCCAATAAAGCTACACATGACGTGTATGAAGATGTCACACAGGCTACCATTTTGTAACCCTCTCCTATAGTGTATGTAAGGAAGGGTACATTCACTGAAGTGCGAATAGAGCTCCTGCCTAAAGAGTAGCCCAAAAGGTACCCTCTTATTTTATAAAAACTAGGGCTGTGACTGATTAAAATTTTTGTGTTCGATTAATCGTTTTTTTTTTTAATCGATTAATCGACTAATTTCGATTAATTAACGCACATACAGATACAACTACTTTTAGCTGATCTCCTTGCATTGCAACTCTGCATTAGCCACTGGTAAATGTGGTGGGGGCAGTATGGGGGCAGATGTGTATATTACAGCATCTGCCCCCATGCTGTAATATACACATCTGCCCCCATGCTGTAATGTACACATCTGACCCCATGCTGTAATATACACATCTGCCCCCATACTGCAAGAATATACACATCTGCCCCCCATACTGCCCCCACCACATTTACCAGTGGCTAATGCAGAGTTGCAATGCAAGGAGATCAGCTAAAAGTAGTTGTGTGGCAGATGTGTACATTACAGCATGGGGCAGATGTGTATATTCTTGCAGTTTGGGGGCAGATGTGTACATTACAGCATGGGGGCAGATGTGTACATTACAGCATGGGGGCAGATGTGTACATTACAGCATCTGCCTCCATGCTGTAATGTACACATCTGCCCCCATGCTTTAATATACACATCTGCCTCCCATACTGCAAGAATATACACATCTGCCCCCATGTGTACATTACAGCATGGGGGCAGATGTGTATATTCTTGCAGTATGGGGGCAGATGTGTACATTACAGCATGGGGGCAGATGTGTACATTACAGCATGGGGGCAGATGTGTACATTACAGCATGGGGGCAGATGTGTACATTACAGCATCTGCCTCCATGCTGTAATATACACATCTGCCCCCATGCTTTAATATACACATCTGCCTCCCATACTGCAAGAATATACACATCTGCCCCCATGCTGTAATGTACACATGGGGGCAGATGTGTATATTCTTGCAGTATGGGGGCAGATGTGTACATTACAGCATGGGGGCAGATGTGTACATTACAGCATGGGGGCAGATGTGTATATTACAGCATGGGGGCAGATGTGTACATTACAGCATGGGGGCAGATGTGTACATTACAGCATGGGGGCAGATGTGTACATTACAGCATGGGGGCAGATGTGTACATTACAGCATGGGGGCAGATGTGTACATTACAGCATCTGCCTCCATGCTTTAATATACACATCTGCCTCCCATACTGCAAGAATATACACATCTGCCCCCATGTGTACATTACAGCATGGGGGCAGATGTGTACATTACAGCATCTGCCCCCATGCTTTAATATACACATCTGTCCCCATACTCCAGGAATATATACATCTGCCCCATAATGTTACCACACACAGATGGTTGTCCTTTCTTACCTGACTATCAGGCAGGCAGACCCATCTGCAGCGTAGCCGATGGACACACGTGCGCAAGGGAAGAAGATACAAGCAGGCGGGCAGGTGATGATGACGTCAGCGCGCCGCGGCTCCGGAGCTAGGCCGAAGCCGCGGCCTTTCCTATGGGCGAGACCGCGGAGCTCACTCCGCGGATCGTCATCGATCAAAATAATTTTAATCGACCAAAGAAATTAACGATTAATCGACCAATTAATCGTTAATTTCCGCAGCCCTAATAAAAACCTTTGTAACTTATCCTTTGTCTCACCATAGCTTTACGTAAAACTATGACCAATGCTTTTGTGGCCGTACTTCTCTTCTGAGTCACAGGAGTGTGCTTTTGCTCTCCTGTGGCCCAGAATTGTGACCATATTGTCAGGAACCACCTGGATACCTGATCAACAGGCTCATGGTGCGCATCCAAGAGTGAGCCCCCGGTGCCCACCCCCTCCACGGCCTAGTGTTCCAGTGGAGAGCGGATACCTGATCAACAGGCTCATGGTGAGCCCCCAGTGCCCACCCCCTCCACAGCCTGGTGTTCCAGTGGAGAGCGGTGACTGACAGCCACTGCTCTCAGCTCACCCAGAACTGGGCAATCGGCAGTCATGTGATCGCTCATTAGAGTTGGCAGGGGACAGCTGCAGCATCGCACCAATGCTGCTGCATGGAAAGGAGTATAAAGTGTTTTTTTTATTAAATTTTTTATTTTTTTCTATTTCAATACTTTGCCTTTTTAAAGTTTTACTAAACCCACAACAGTAAAAATCAGTCTGTATATGCCGTAAAGCATGCTTGTTATACTCACTGTGGAACCCAAGGGAAATATCTCTGCTTTTGTGTAAAAAAACTGTTTGTTCCTGTCTTCTCTGATCCTCCCCTTCTTCCACAGTCTCTAATGCCATATCCAGATTCAGGGGACAAGCTCAGTTTGGTGTGTATTGCTAGAGCAGGGGTCTCAAGCTAGTGGCCCTCCAGCTGTTGCAAAACTACAAGTCCCATGAGGCATTGCAAGGCTGACAGTTACAAGCATGATTCCCATAGGCAGAGGGATGATGGGACTAGTAGTTTTCGCAACAGCTGGAGGGCCACCAGTTTGAGATCCCTGTGCTAGAGGGTGTTTTTCTTTTCTTGGGGACGGTGCATGTGATTAGCACAGGGCCAATCAGCACTGTCCAGACAGAGGGTAAGGGGTCCTACAGCCTCATAGGGCAGCATGAAAACTCCTCCTACAAGCTTTAACCAGTCACTGATAGAAGTCACAAGACTGCTATATACTGCTGATGAGAAAAGGTTTTTAGTCATTTTATATTTACTGAAATGATTGCATTTGCATGTTCTGTGTACTGTGGGGGGGTCAGATATAGTGAATGCAGGCTCCTGGGTTTAGGAACACTTTAAAGCCGAGTTCCACACAAAAATAGAACTTCCGCTTTTCGGAATCGCAAAATCAGAATTCGCAAGTCGCACATGCGCAGAAGGGAACCAGGCTGTGAAGCTGCAAAGCTTGCTTGTAATCCACATCTGGTTTTAGTTTCTTAGGAAGAAATGGGTTTCTTTCTTATATGTGTGTATGTGTGTGTTTCTTTCTTTGTGTGTGTGTGTGTGTGTGTGTGTGTGTATTAGAGAATGTACAGCTCCAGGGCCTCCGAGATGTTGGCTGTGTTTTGAGCAGCAGTAAATCTATCTCGTTATGCACTTCACTTACAATTGGTGGAGGAAATACAATAAAGTGAACTACATTGTATGTGGCATATGCATCCTTATAGAAATGTCTCTTTATATAACATACAAACAAAACCAGACATGTTGTATTTCCCTGTGTTTGGCCTTAAGTCTTGGGGGGGGGGGGGGCCCTACACAGGCAGGTGTCCCCATTTATAATGGCATCACGTTAGAGGTCTGCTTGTTTCCAGGCCCTGGCCTAATCTTTTTTTTTTTTGGGTTCTTTTGGTCTTTAATAAAGAGTTAGACACTTGATACTGTAGTTCTTAACATATGACGTTTTATAATAAGGCCTTATTGGTCCTCATGTGCTGTATTTTTTTTTTATATTTTAAGGATTTTTTTTTTTTTTTTTTTTAAATTAGTTTATTGGGTTTAAAGTAAAGAGAAAACAGTAGATACAATTGACAATAAAAGATTACAGAAAAATAAAAATGGTATCATGTAATAAGAGAGTATTTGAAACATAGAAAAATCCAATAAATATTTGTAGATCCTATGAGGAATATTAAAGGAATCATTAAAGCAGGTTATAGTCAAACCAATCATGTTAGTCTATTGCATTTGAACTCATATAAAATATTATAGAATATTGTGATATAAATGGAACCGGATATAATTATGATATGAACTATAGCTATGGAGCAATTGTAATTTTAGCAATGAATCGGTTCAAAAAACTGGCCGAAATAGGGGGGAGAAGGATCTTATTCATGTTAAATATTAAAACAATAGGAGCAAAATTAGATATCGTATTTACATATTCACATTTACCATTTTATATAATGAGGTAGCTTGAGCTATATATTTGAAGAAGTGAGAGATAAAAAGAAATAAAGACATAATGTGGAGTATAAAAAGTGGAAAGTGATGAAAACAATAGGATAGGAAAGGCAGTACAGGATAGAGGAAAGGCTCCGGGATCGTTACATAATAGAGATAGTAATAATATAGAGGGACTGTATCCAGAATGTTACTGGCTTACAATATCCTACCAAGGTCTCAATAGAGAATCATCTGGGTTAGATGAGATAGTATAGGTCACCCATGGGTTCCATATTGTTTCATATATGTCTATGGAATCATTGGTTATGGCTTCTGATTTTGAGTGGAGCATGGCTTGGTGTACTGTTTCTGGTTTCAGAAACTAGAAGCGTAGCGGTTTTCCAAGCTTTGGAGATGGTTTGCTTTGCGGCTGTGGTGAATCTTATGATCAGTGCAACACATGCAGAGAAATTCATTCTGTTTTACCCCCCAAAAGTGGTCATGTTGACTTTCATCCGCTTTGCATCGCCAACCTTTTGTGTCTGAAGGCTTGTTTTTTCTCTGAGTATTTACAGAGAGTGACACCTGCTGGCTGTAATGGTAAAGTGCACGTCTATCCGAATGTTTTGGGGACTGAATAGAAGCTTTGTTTAAACTGCTATTCGGGGCTCCATGACTGTCCCAGGGATGATTGTTTTTTTTTTTTTTAGACAAAGCGAGGGATGCGCTCCAACTGCTACACAAACTAGGGCTGTCCCGATACCCCTTTTTTAGGACCGAGTACAAGTACTGATCATGTACTCGCCGATTACCGATACCTTTTTTTTTTTTTTTTTTGCTGTGTGTGTGTCCCCCAAATGCAGCCGTGTGTATAGGTCTCCCACCCCCCCCCCCCCCCCGCCGTCTAGTTGATCGGCGCTCGGGGAACATAACGGTTTTCATTTGAATAGCTGTGTGTTCCCCGCCGCGCGTCATATGTGGGCCCCCCCCCCCCCCCCCCTTGTCCGGGCACTTTGATAGATCACCATAGACACAGCCATCAACTGATCAGGAGGGCCTATCGCAGCGCCCATATCACAATTTGTAATGCGCTGCCCCTGAAGAATACAGCCATCACAGGATCGTGCCGCTGCGTTGCCTCGCGTTCTGAGGAACCTACGGCTACGTCCAATCAGAACAGTGAAGCAGTTAATAACGTAAATGATTTTTTTTTTATGGCAAAAATAGCCGTCTCCATCCCCCTCCGCTGCCAAGTGATGGCACCACTATGGCTATATATGAGCTGTACACATTCTAGACGTAGGGGTGCAGTAGTACTCCCATCATTTTCTTGGCATTGCTATCAGAGTATGAACAACCACAGGGGTGCTGGGAGTCTTCCTCCCCTGGATCAGGATGTCTTTTGACGTGACATTTTATCCTTGGAGAAGTCTGTAAACAATGTAATTAACTGGCTTCGTTAAATAGGAGGCATTGATTAAACAAATGTCATGTATTGATTGCATCTTTCTGTAATGAGAGGATCCCTCCTCCTGATCAGACTCTAATTGAGGACTTGCATGTTCTCACTATGATCCTAAAATGCCAGAAAATCCATTGACTACAGAAGACTAATCATTTTTTATAGATAATGAAAGTCTTCATTGAGCGCTTCACAAGGTGCCCCGGATTTCAGGAGCCTGCGTGGGTCGTCTGATATCTTATAGTGAAGTTTGAGCTGCGGGATCAGGACATTTGCAGAAGGTTTCAGAACTGGAATGTCATTTATTCCAGATAAATGTCGGCCTCCTCCGCTGCCCAATATTTCAATATTCATTGGGCATCAGTAGGTAAAATCTGCTGCCCAGTGTCTTGTCTTTGTAATATACAGCAGTGCAATTTCTCTAGGGTAGTATAAAGCTTGGCCATACATGGGTCAGTTTTTTTTCATTCAACCAGCAGGACTGACTCAATTCCCCCATCCACACATTTTAATATGGAAATCCTCCCCACGATTGTATTCTGACAGGGGGAGACCCCCCCACCATCAAAATACACAGGTAGCGCTGAAGCCTATTTCCTGCCGTGCTAATTGAATGAGAAAATATCAGCAGGGCGGTTGAACAAAAGGCGATCGGTAGATGGACTTCTGTTTAACCACAGTGGCCACACATGATTGAATATCGGCCAGTCCCTGTTGAAATGGACGATTTTCCATTCCTGTATGGTCTGCTTAAAGAGGAAGAAAACCCTACAAGACATGGCATACTAGCTCATTATCACTTGCCTCAGATCAAATCCCCCGCAGCGGTCCACGTCTCCCCCTCCGGCAGCCGACATGTTGTTGTCCCGGAGTTACTTCCAGGTATCGCGGCTCCAACGCTGTGATTGGCTGGAGGCGTGATGACGTCGCTTCCGTGCGCGGTAGCTGCCGGTAACTGCACTCAGACTGAAGCAACGGCACATAGGTGCCATTGCTTCAGTTTGCCCCAGTGCGCATTTGCTGATGGTGTGAACACATGCAGGGGATTTTTAGGAGATATCCTGGGTAGCTACAGGTAAGCCTTAATATAGCATTCATAAATAGAAGTGTTTGATGGGATCCACCATCGAGAGAAGTGCCTGCTTACCGGATCTCAATGACCCCCTATTACAGGGGATCAAAGACTGCTTTGAACAGATGCATCTCACTCTACTCCAGCCAAATTCGAATAATGATAGGTCAAGTCAAATCGCCCACAGACTCGAACTCCAATGGCAGAAATCATACCAAAAAGACAACAAAAATAGCTCCCATAGTGAGAAACCGTATAGGATTTATTTTTAGAAAGGCTAAAAAAAACACACCTGAATCAATTCAATAAATAAACAGCCTTAAACCTACGGTGCCGGAACTGTCGTCTGCAGGTAAACCCGTTCCTGTTGGTAGGTACAATGAGTGACGTTTCTGCGCCGTTCCACCCTACGCCGTTTCGCAATAACTTGCGTCTTCCAGGGGCCTTAACCACAAGGTCAGAACAATAACCGAACACCACTGAAATGGGACTATAACCATGATTTGGGTCTGTAATGGTCATGGCAGTCCTGAGCACTGGGATGTCTAGAAGTTGTAGGTCACCGTGAGTCTCTGCATGGAAGATGATGTGTGGAGCTGCACCGTCTGCTGTGGATGGAGTTTTCCATGGAATACACAAAGTGGTTGACTGGCCATTTTTGCACTGAAGCCACTGTCCAGGTCTTCTGTGTAGAAGGGAATTGGGGAAAGATGATGGTTTCTGGTTGGTTCCTATGGATTGCTATACACCCCACATACTGTACTTCTTTGATGAAGTGCAAGATCATATTTTAAGCCCAAAAAAAGAAAACGTCTAATTTAGAAATGCGGCGTCTCTTCTGCCCGCTCTGTGCTAGACTCTGCATGGTTAGGAATCGGTTTTCCACCCTTGTGCATGCAGGACAACCGTATAACCCGACGCAATCGCCCTGAAATCAGGTGATCTGTGCCAAAGAAAACTTTATTTTGCTTTTCCTTTGGACAGTGGCTTTGATGTGTGTTGTTCATATTGGGGAGTTTCCCCCTCACTTCCTGATGTAATGCATTGACTGGTCCCAGCGATACAAATCCCACGTGAGGAGGTTCTAACCTTTCCTGATCTGCATATTGTATAGGTTGTAGATACCCGAGTTCTGCCTCTGCGTCTTCAGTGCTGTTTAATGGCAAGAATAGATTTTCTGTATCGGGAGTGTTGATGAAGAACAGATGACTGAACCGCAGCCAAGGAGTCTCTGGGGACTGTTTACATTTCCCAAAAAAGGGATGACCTGAATTGTTCTGTGACCGGCGTATTTATTGAAAACGGCTTATTTCTAAGTAAAGGCCTTGTCTGCTTTACATCCGTTGTTGGCGGACTAAGCTGCAAAGCTCTCATCAATGCAAAACCGGTGTTTCAGGTTTTGGTGAATGTCAAGTCCGGCACTGGCTGCTATAATGTTTCCGAGATTTTTGTATGTCTGTCCAACTTGCTTTTCCACTGCCGTCTTCTTTCTCCTGCTGCAGGTTTTGTAATGGAAAATGAATCGTAAATCCATAAAGATTGCAAGTGCCTTTTAGTGGATGTGGTGACTGCATTAGTATTCTACTTCCCCCCCCCCCCGCACTCGCTCCACTATCTTTTGAAGGAGCCGCATTGTTGCCCTGATTTGAACTACAAGCACATCCATAACATTGGATTTTTGTTTTGCAGCTCATAGGTTTTAAGGCAGATTTGTTTCAGGTAACATTCTGTCCTTGTAACCTCCTGTTAAACTGAGAATGTCCCATTTGAAGAAAAAATAAAGCAATGTTGACAAAGGCTGGGTTCACACCTTTGGATGCGATTCTCCGCATCCAATTCGCAATAGCGGGAGATTGACTGGCTCTTTATGGAGCCGATTCACATATCTCTGCAGCAGGTCTGGTGCGTTTTGCACAAATATGCTGTGCGCTTTTGGTCCTATTCGGGTCCGAATTCAGGCTGAAATGGTGAATGCGAATACACTGGACCCCTGCTGTGAGTCGCATGCGGCTCATATGTGAACCAAGCCTGATGGTAGAAACATGACACAAAATTTGACTGCTTTTTGGTGTCCTGTGCTGTCCCAAGTAAGTGGCACTAGAGCTGGAAGAATATTTTGCTTCTAATTTGGTTAATGAGTAACCATTCACTAACATTGGTGAACCTCTTCCTATCTTCTCAGACACCGACTTTCCAAGATGCTCTTTTTATACCCATTCTGTGAAAAGCCGCATCTAAATGTTAAACAATTTTCAGAATAGTGTTCCTCCCTGTATTATTGCACTCTTGAGTATATCTGGAGGACGCCACGTCCTCCTGACTAAAGAAGGACCTTCCAGCTTGTTGAAAAGCCTGCATCTCTGATGGTATGGGGGGGGGGGGGTGCATTAGTGTGTATAGAATGGGTAGTTTGCACATCTGGAAAGGCACCATCAATGCTGAAAGATGTATCCATGTTTTAGAGCAGTATATGTTCCCATCCGGATGACGTCTTTTTCAGGGAAGGATTTGTATATTTCAGCAGGGCAATCAAGGCTCAAGTCCTGCGGGGAAGGCATGGGAACGGAGTTCCTGCACTTTTTTCACAGCAGGAACGCAGTTCCCTTTGCAGGACTAGAGCAGCCGAGCCAATCCTTTACTAAGTGGCGATGCCCAGCTCGAGTCACTGTCAGGGGCAGGCGAACCTTGGTAATCCTTTGTTACTGGCCGCTTCCTGTATATGGATTCATCGGGTAGTGTGCAGGTATTCCGTCACTTCCTCGATGCCACAATGTCTCCTGGGAGCTTTTGTCATTGTTCCCAGGAGATATTGCGGAGATCTGCCGCAAGTTTAATGACAAAAGCTCCCAGGAGACATTGCGGCATCGAGGAAGTGACGGAATACCCGCACACTACCTGATGAATCCATATACAGGAAGCGGGCAGTAACATAAAGGATTACTAAGGTACAATGGATCGAAAAAAAAAAATATGCGGTTTAGTAATTATGCATATGAGCGTATTATATATTTTTTTTTCTGGTGGGGGAGTGGATCTTGGTTGCGAGTTTCTGCACTTGTTTTCCCCCAGGACTTGACCTCTGAGCACAATGCTAAACCACATACTGCATCCGACAACAGCATGGATTCATAATAGACAGAGACCGGTGTGTCTCCCACGAGCGCGGGCCCCTCCTCCTCTGTGGGCGTAAACAGAGAGGAGGGCCGCCGCGCTGGGTGTACCAAGATGGCCACAGCTCTGGAGCTAGGCCGAAGCCGCGGTCTTTCCTGTGCTTTGACAGCATCAGGAAAGGCCGTGGCTTTGGCCTAGCTCCGGATCCGTGGCACAGCTAGCGGCCATGTAAAATATAGACCTAATTTGGATAAAAATCGGCCGATTTCTCCAACGGCCAAAATATCGGCCGATATATCGATTGACCCCTAGTTGCAGAACCACAAGTCCCATGAGGTATTGTAAAGCTCTGAGATTCAGACATGACTAGGCATGATGGGAATTGTAGTTCCTGCACAACCTGGAGGAGCATAGTTTGGAAACGCCTGTTTTAAAACCCTTGGGGTCTTGTATTGTACTGATTTTGAAAATGTGTAGAGCCACAATTCTTGTGTGTGTTTGTACCGTGACCAGGCCGGTTACTTCAAATCCATGATCTGTGCAGAGAAACTGGTATAGGCAAACCACCACTGTCCATATAATGTGCCGTCTCTCTCTTTTGATAAGTTGGCTGTGTTGGGTTTGGAATTGATGGAGTATTTATTCACTTTTTGTACTAACTTTTGTTTTTCTTCTATCCATTGCAGCTTGGGAATGAGGACCAACAGGAGAAGCTTCTGCGCGAATGGTTGGACTGTTGTGTGACGGAAGGCGGCGTCTTGGTAGCCATGCAGAAAAGCTCCCGCCGTCGTAACCACCCACTAGTGACACAAATGATGGAAAAATGGTTGGATGGTTATCGTCAGATTCGCCCTTGTACAGCGCTGTCTGATGGCGAGGAGGATGAAGAAGACGAGGATGAGTGAGAAGACTCTCTCGGCCTTAATGTGTAAACAGCACATGCTGTGAGGTCATGACTGGGACCTGCGTTATGACGGGACCCTGTGTTATGTGCTTGGGGTCCGATGCAGGGAGGAATGCTCCAGCCCACCAAATCCTGCGGGATAACGGCACCTTTTCGGCTCTGACGGAAACATCCTTTTTTGTTATCGAGACCAGACACTTTTTTTTTTTTTTTTTTCCGTCTCTCCCTCTTAATCTGGGTTGTAAATCTTGGTATAATGCATGTGTTGTGCAACGGGGGAGAGAGAGGACTTTGAAGGTAAAAAAAAAAAAAAATTAGAAAATAAACACAAAAACCCATGGTCAACCTATCAGAGCAATGGGCTGGCCATTAGTTGCTTTGCTCCTAGTTCCTGACCCTTTCTGTTTATTGCAAGGCTTACGTTTTTCATTTCCGATGTTTATTTTAAATTGCCTCGCACTTGATTTTTTTTTTTTTTAACCCCGGCATTACTAGACTGGCCACCAGAGTTGTATATTGCACAGTTACCCATAGCTTATGGCTGTCTCCAGCAATAAAGGGGTTAAATATACTTTTCATTTTAGCATTCTTTACACAGGTAACACAGAATTTCAGGCCCTTCCCACACAAGACATTGATGGTCTCGGAGGTCAGACCAAAAAAAAGCATTTTTATTTTAGTTTTTTTCCTTTTTTTTTTAAATATGTGGTAATGAATTAGTTATAAAGGGCAAGTGAAGGGAAGCGGAGGATTTTTTTTTCACTTCCTGTCTTTATGGCTTCCTAATTTTTCCCGTGTCACCCAAGTATTTTTTTTTTCTTCCCTTTTCTGAAAACTTTATATATTTATTTGTTCATGAACACTTGTCCCCCCCGGTCCCCCTCCTCCTCACATGCAGGAATTAGGTTCTAAAGCGATTTGTGTGCAGTTTGCCAGCTTGGACTTGATTCCGAATGTGACACAAATACATCGTCTTGCTGTGAACTCCTTTTCTCGACTGTTCATTTACTTCTGTGTTTAGTCGGCTTCCTCGGAGGACGCTCCGCACTGTGGTCATGCTGGAGAGGAGGGAACACCAGTGCAGCTTCTCAGCCTGGAGCGTCCATCGCTCTCACCAAACATTTATTTCTAAGGCCTCGTGCACACTGGACATATTTTTACAGCGGCTCTTTTTGTTTTTTTTCTGCAGCAGGGTGGATTTTATTTAAATCAAGTCAATTTAAATCACTCGTTGACTTGATTTGGGGCCATTTCATACCAGATGCAGCCCCATGCGCCTTTTTTTTCTGCACTAAAAATGCAAGCACAGTGTTTTCCATGTAATCTATTGGCTCTAGTTTAGGACCGAAACGACTAATCGATTAATTTCATAATCAATTTTTTTCATAATGGATTAATCGGCCAGTAACATAATGGGCTTAAAAAAAATATACGGAGCAAATCGCTACTGTAAATATTATTCGCACTGTCCCACAGTAAAAAACGAAACCCTTTGGACTCTTTCACACGGGCGGCCCGTTTAGGTCCGCTTGCCAGTTTTTTAGGCAGACCTGAACGGGCGCTCCGTGCTCCTCTATGGAGCCGCGGATGTCAGCGGTGACATGCCCGCTGACATCCGACCCGCCAAAGTGTGACGGAGGAAAAACCTACTTTTCCATCCGTCTGGCGGATCGGGTGAATACGGACACACGGGGGGAGATTCAGAAAGAGATATGACGGCGTGTGTCTCCTGATCCGCCATCGTATCTCTGAGATACGACGGTCGGATCTATGCGACTGATTCATAAGAATGAGTTGCGCATAGATCTCCCTTATATCCAACTGGTGTAAGTGACTTACACCGTCGGATCTTAGGCTGCAATCTCCCGCCGGCCGCTAGGTGACGCTTCGTTTTTTTACGTGACGAATATGCAAATTCCGTTTTCCACCGATTCAGAAACGAACGCCCGCCGCTTTTTTTTTACGTCGTTTGCGTTCGGCTTTTTCCGGCGTATACTTACCCCTGCTATATGCGGCATATCCAATGTTAAGTATGGCCGTCGTTCCCGCGCTGAGTTTTGAATTTTTACGTAGTTTGCGTAAGTTGGTCGCGAATACGGATGGACGTAATTTACGTTCAAGCCGAAACTAATGACGTCCTAGCGACGTCATTTGGAGCATGCACACTGGGAAAAATCGCAGGGGCAGTACGATCGGCGCGGGGACGCGCCTGATTTAAATAATCCACTCCCCCTAGCCACGGAATTTGAATTTCGCCGGGGGGGGGGGGGGGGGGGTTTATGATCCGCCGGCGCAAGTTTCGAGGTAAGTGCTTTCTGAATACAGCACTTGCCTCAAAAAATTACACTCGCGGATCGTAAATAAGATAGATTACGCGGATCTAAAGATCCGCTGATCTATCTGAATCTAGCCCACGGTTCGTGTTCATCCGATCCCCCCCCCCCCATAGGGGAGAGCGGAGAAAAGACAGGGCGGTCCCTGCACATTGTGTGGGTACCGCCCTGTCATCCACCGGCTCAGCGGGGATCAACGGAGCGATCCCCGCTGAGCAAGCGGAGGTTCACGGGGCGGATCATTACTGATCCGCTCAATGTGAAAGGGGCCTTACAGTAGCGATTATTTGCTCTTTTTTTTACTTTTCTTTTTTTACTTTTTTTTGTTATCCCATTATGTTACTAAACATCTCAGGCTGGGGTCACACCTTTTTTGGTGCTTTTTGAAGAAACACACTACAGTTCATTTACATTGTTTCCTATGGGACACGTTCACATCCATGATTTTTTTCAGCTGCTGCGTATTTGGAAAGGGCAAGGATTTTTTTTTAATGCACACCTGTGCTATTTTGTCTTTTTGGTTCAATATACTTCAATGGAGAAGCTGCAGAAAAGCATGTAATGTGTTTTTGTGGCAATTTGTGTTTTTTTTAAATCTACCCAACAACAAATTGGCCATCAAAAAATGCAAATGGCAGCAAAGTTACTTTATTGTTTTGATTAATAACCTTTAAAAAAAATAAAAAATCGGCCAACTAATCGATTATGAAAATAATCGTTAGTTGCAGCCCTCCTCTAGTTCACACCATGCAGTTTCCGGTGCAGAAACTGACTGCATGATGTGAACTAGAGCCATTGGAATACATGGAGAACACTGTGCATGCATTTTGTGCAGAAAAAAAAGTTGCACGGAACTGCGTCTGGTGTGAACTGGCCCTTTAAATCATAATTTTTAAAGGGCAACTGTCATCTCTGTCCCGTGGCGGCTCCTCCTCTGACCCGCTGTTGACTCGCCGACAGTCCCCATTCATTTTAATAGGACGGCTGGTGAAGTGGCAGTGACGCAACAAGGTGAGGGGCGTGGCGGCAGCAAGTGAGTGGATGTCTGCTAACGGGCGCTGCCATGATGGATCTGAAATGACAGGTGCTCTTTAAATGTAAGGACTTATTCTTTCTGGTAGTTCAAATCTTTAATATTTGCAAACAAAACACAGGTTTCATATGTAGAATAAAAAGCTGTCAGCATAGTAAATCTTCCCAAGCTGGGTCATTTGCGGACTGCTACTAAGGTTTATATCAGGGATCTGCAATTAGTGGACCTCCAGATGTTGCAAAACTACAAGTCCCATCATGCCTCTGCCTCTGGGTGTCATGCTTGTGGCTGTCAGAGTCTTGCTATGCCTAATGGGACTTGTAGTTCTGCAACAGCTGGAGGTCCGCTAATTGCATATCCCTGGTTTATATGCTGCTTGGAAGGTTTGACTTTCATTTTTTTCCTGCTTGCCCTTCCGCCTCACTTAGAGCCTGGCACAGATGCATTTCTCTTCAATCATACAGTTTGTGGTGTACGTAGATTTGCAAAACAATGGGATAAAGGAATATTCCTGAACTGTTTTATCTCATGGTTACTGTGAAATTGTGTGAATGCATCAATGCCGTGCATGTTATCTCAGCTTGGATTCTAGAATGAGTTTACCAAAAATGTAAATATTGCAGAATATACAGCCTCATGCTACATAACTAAGCTCCATTTCATGCTGAATAAACTAAATTATTAATGTATCTTAAAAAGAATACTATCTTTTTTTAGATTTTCTTTTAATCCAAAATTTTAATAAAATACATTTGATAAAAATCTAAAAAAAAAGTTTTTTTTTTTATTTGATATTTATCCACCCTGTTCTGCAGCCAGTAGACTCCCCAGCATTTTATCCTATGTGGCCATGCACACATAGGCTGATATCAGCGTTTTTTTTTAGCTGGGCTGTTTTCTGTCTGGAAACCCAAAACGATGGTGGGTTTTGAGAGAAGTTTTTCAGCTGTAAAGATACGAACGCTTGTAAACGCGGCTAACTGGTGTTTTTTTTTTTTCCAAGATTGTGTTTTCTTGCTAAAAACGCAGAAAGACGCAGAAAACTTAAATTTTAAACGTGACACCGCTACTGGCGGTTTTATTACACCCAGTGTGCATGAGGCCTAAAGGTGAGATTATTTTACCCAATAAATGTGGATTCCAGAAATGGAGATGTCATGATCCTAGACCAGGGGTCTTCAAACTACGGCCCTCCAGTTGTTCAGGAACTACAATTCCCATCATGCCCAGTCATGTCTGCGAATGTCAGAGTTTTACAATGCCTGATGGGATGTGTAGTTCCGCAACAGCTGGAGGGCCGTAGTTTGAGGATCCCTGTCCTAGATATTGACATTTGGTGACCTCTGGTGTAGGATATACTAATGTGATTCTTCTTCAGGGCTCCTTGCTGGGATTGGCTGCAGCCTGTTTTTCCTAATGAGACGTTAATATGGGTTTTGCACATTCACGTCCTTTCACCTCTTTTACTGCCTTAATATAGTATCTAGAATATCTCTGAATAAATATCAACAACCAGCGCTGTGTCACACACCTAATATATGTGTACAAAGCAGAAATCTCTAGGAAAAAATTGCTGCTAAACTTTGTCCTTTCACCAGGTATACTGGAGCGCAAATTTTTTTTATTTTTTTTTCAAAATCGTCCATATTTTTAGAAATCCTTCCATTAATATCAAAATTTTACACAATCTTCTAAAATCTTTCAGTGCTTCTTATGCTCTACGCCAGTGGCCATCAACCCCGTCCTCAGGGCCCACTAACAGGCCAGGTTTGCAAGATAACTGAAACACCTCACAGGGTGATTTGTGCTGATCAGTGATTGCATTATTCTAGTTTGCATTTCCCCCAAGGTATAAAACCTGGCCTGTTAGGCCCCTTTCACACTGAGTTTTACAGGCGGTTTAGCGCAAAAAATAGCGCCTAAAAAAAACTCCTGCACTGCATTATCAATGTGAAAGCCGTAGGGCTTTTACACGAAGGTGATGCGCTGGCGGGAGAAAAAAAAATAAAATCTGCAAGCGGCAACTTCGGAGCGGTGAGTTTACCGCTCCTTCACGTTGAAAACAATGGGAAACCGCCGTCAATGCGCTTCTGAAGAGGCGTATTGCGGGCGGTATTAACCCTTTTTTGTCCGTTAGCGGGGGTTAATACTGCCCTGCTAGCAGGCGAATTACAGCGGTATAGCGCCGCTATACCGCCACCGCACATCCTGCCTCACTGTGAAAGGGGCCTTAGTGGGCCCTGAAGACAGGGTTGATGACCACTGCTCTACACAATATATGTGCAGACCTCAATTGCCATCAAAGTCATAAACGCTTTTGCTAATAGATGTCTTCACACCCTCCATCAGTCTCCCACTCTGCAATGTGGGTGCTTGCATAAAATGAACGAATACCTAGTGCTCCCTGTATATGGGGAGATGATGGGTGACCAAATTTATTGAACTCGCATTGTATTACACATAAGCAGCTCGAAAAAAATCCTCATCAATTTGATGGTTCAGTATGTCCCAGCTGCTCACCTCCTTAAGTGGACCCAAATATATGTATCTCAAGGTTCAATCTGTGTCCTCCTTATTCCGTTTGATTTACCTTCTTTCCTCCTCAACAACCATATAGCCAGCCACATTCAGATAGAAACAGGACTAATAGTGCATACCGCTAAAAGCTACTTTATTTAAAACCACTTGCGATATTCCACTCGCTTAAAAAAAACAAAAACAGTGCTATATTTGCATATATAGAACATGGCAATAGGGACACACGTCTTGTGTCTAATCACCAGAAGACTCCTTGCAGTGTGGCTCTGACCGTACATGCGTTACGCCTAATGGGCTTCCTCAGTAGGTGTTTTTTTAAATAAAGTATCTTTTAGCGGTATGCACTTGGTCCCATCTCTTTTTGCATGTGGCTGGATATATACGTCATTTGGAGCATGCGCACTGGGATAGGTCCACGGAATTAAAAACGTCAAATACGTGGGGTCACTAGTATTTTACATAGAACACGCCCCCCAACCAGCCTATTTTGAATTAGGTGGGCTTATGTCGGCCCAGTTACACGGCGCCGCCGTAAGTGTCAGCGCAAGTTCTATGTGAATACAGGACTTGCTGCTCAAACTTACGGCGGCGTAGTGTATCTGAGATACGCTACGCCCGCCTAATTCTACCTGAATCTAGCCCTATGTATATATTTTAATATAAATATATACAATGTGTGTGTACACACACACACACACACACACACACACTAGTGTCCACTTAAAGCGGGGGTTCACCCTAAAAAAAAAATTCTAACATTACATTGAGCCGAGTTGTGAGAATGACATTATGCTGACCTTTTTTTTATGTTATTGCTGTACATACCGTTTTATTGATATTTTCACCGCGGCATCCAGGTATGTAATCCTGCGGGACTGGGCGTTCTTATTCACATGCTAATTGATTGACATGCTTCCCACTGGCGCATACATCGCGTCACGAGTTGCAGAAAGAAGTCGAACGTCGGTGCGCAGGCGCCGTATAGAGCTGACTCGCAGTCTGGCTTCTTTCGGTGACGTGCTGTATGCGCCGGTCGGAAGCATGTCAATCAATTAACATGTGAATAGGAACGCCCAGTCCCGCAGGATTACATACCCGGATGCCGCAGTGAAAATATAGATAAAACGGTATGTATGGCAATAAAATAAAGGTCAGCCTAATGTCATTTTCACAACTCGGCTTAAGGGAATGTTTAAATTTTTTTTTTTTAGGGTGAAGCCCCGCTTTAAGGCGGTGAACAGCTAGGACATGCTGAAATATATCGAGCTGCTTATGTGTAATACAATGTGAGTTTAATAATGTTGGTCACCATCATCTTCTCCATATACAGAGAGCACTAGATATTCATTATTTCTATTTATTGCAAGTACCCATTTTGGGGAGTGGGAGACTGCAAAGTGTGGTGGAAGTTCTCTTGTGGTCCTATTAGTACATGTGTTTATGACCTTGATGGAAATTGAGGTCCACGGGGGGCCCGGGTAGGTGAGTACATATATTGTGTAGAGCATAATGAGTACTGGAAGATTTTGCTAAAGTTTGAAGACTTGTAAAATGGACTATTTTGATAAACTGTATTTGTGTTCCATTGTTTTTGAGGCTATCAGCATATAGAATGGGTTGATGTCAGACATGCAAAGGCCAATGGTGTTAACAGATGTTGTGTAATGGCCAGTCCCTAGCCATGGGTCCACTGGTAGTCCTTGGTGGTTTAGTGCTCTATTGCATACGCTTTGTGTCCTAATAAATGTTTCTACGCCGGTCTCATACCAGCCTTAAAGTGGATGTAAACCCTCCTTACACTCAGTGAAGTGAACAGCCTCAGATGATGCACAGGGATGAACCAAATCTCCCTGCATAGGTTGTATGTATATGTATATGTTGTTTAGAAAGTTGTGTAAGGAAATTTTCTCTTCCTGTTTAACAGGGTGTGATGTCTAGGCATATAGCCAACGTTGCTGATTGGTGGAAATTAGTCAGAGACTTTCAGAGGTGTTTTGTAACAGGGCCAGCTTCCTGCTAATCTAGTTATAGCAACTTCCCCCAACAGAAGTGTCAGGCTGCTTTTATCTGATAAGCCTGTGTCTGAGAATTTGTCAGGAGTTATCAGGCTGATAACAGAGGAATGGTTCAGGAGAGCGCTATGGGACGTCTCTCATTGAAGAGAGATAAGAAAACACTGCCGATATATGTGCCCAGCTCACATTTCATGAATTGGGTTTACATCCACTTTAATAATGCAGATTCTTACATTAAAATCTACTGCCCAAAAGAAAACTTGTAATGAGAGAAGCGGGGGTTGTCATGGATACCCTCTGAAATGTCTACTTCCCTTCGTGTCATACTTTGCTTTGTCTTCTCCAATGTACAGGGGTGGGCCATTTATATGGATACACCTTCATAAAATGGGAGTGGTTGGTGATATTAACTTCCTGTTTGTGGCACATTAGTATATGTGAGGGGGGAAACTTTTCAAGATGGGTGGTGATCATGGCGGCCATTTTGAATCCAACTTCTGTTTTTTGAATAGGAAGAGGGTCATGAAGAGAAAAGGGAAACTGCCCCTCCAGGTGAGTGCAATCAGTGTCCTCTCAGAAGCGTGGGTGCAGGCAATGCACGGAGCAAACACTGGACAGCCACACTTCCATGAAATTCTTAAAATGTTGCTTTTTAATAGTAAAAAAATGGAAACAGCACTACAAGTCACAGCAGACAGGAGGGTGGATAGCGGCCGGGTTTCGCACTGGGGTATCAGTGGAAGAGGGTCATGTGACACATCAAACTTATTGGGAATTTCACAAGAAAAACAATGGTGTGCTTGGTTTTAACGTAAATGTATTCTTTCAGGAGTTATTTACAAGTTTCTGACTCCTTATAAAATGTGGTCAATGTGCTCTCCAGTGACATGGGGCGAGTGCGACATTGCTGAATGAAGCTAGGACAGCCACTGATGTTTCCTCATTAGACCCCTTTCACACTGGATACGCCTATAGCGGAGCGTTAAAAAATCACGGTAAAACACCGCTATTTTAAGGCTCCGCTATAGGTGTATCCAGTGTGAAAGGGGTCCAATGAGGAAACATCAGTGGCTGTCCTAGCTTCATTCAGCAATGACGCACTCGCCGCATGTCACTGGAGAGCACATTTTATAAGTGGTCAGAAACTTGTAAATAACTCATGAAAGAATAAAGTTATGTTAAAACCAAGCACACCATTGTTTTTCTTGTGAAATTCCCAATAAGTTTGATGTGTCACATGACCCTCTTCCTAGTGAAAAAACAAAAGTTGGATTCAAAATGGCTGCCATGGTCACCACCCATCTTGAAAAGTTTCCCCCCTCACATATACTAATGTGCCACAAACAGGAAGTAAATAATCACCAACCACTCCCCTTTTATTAAGGTGTATCCATATAAATGGCCCACCCTGTATAACAAGTATAGAAGTTGGGACTCTGGTTTTGTGTCAGTGACTCAAAACTTTTGAACACAGAAATGGGCACCTAACCTTTTTCAGAAGGCTGTCGGACTTGGCAACCCCCATTTCTGTTATGAGAGGTGAAGTTTAATCGATCGCAATGCAGGGAACAACCACGCCATTCTTTAGCCAGCACCGAAAATGTCAGCTGGAATCTGATTGGTTGCACAATACGTGAATAAGCATTTAACAAAAGCGGTTTTATCCTTTTTAGTTTATTTTTACTTCAAAGTGTCTGGGACGGTCTATTTGATGTCTGAATTCATTGTCCGTATGGAAAAAATTAAAACCCAGTTCAGAACACACAGAACAAGAAATGCAATGCCTACAAGTCACTATGTCAATGGTAAGAGGTAAAATGTAACGTAATAAAAAAAGTGGAAAACCAGTGGTATAAAATACAGTTGATTTGTATAGAGCGTTTCCTGAGTCAGTGGAGCAGAAGGACAGACAAAAGACAAACATCACACTAATGTTCCCTTCAGGTTCGGAGTCTTACATGGACAAGTAGCCGTCGTTTTATGATACGTAGATGGGACAATATCCCAGCATTGACCTCCAAGTCCCGCAGATGGGCGGCGATGGCGTCACTTGGTTGTGTGGTGATGGGGGACCGCGGGGATTGCTGCTCACAGAACAGGCAGTCCTGGATTGCTGTAATCATGTGCTTGCAGATAAATGTAGTCCTCATTATCTTATGTCATCCTGTGACCACTGTGCGTTTAGCTGCACTTTCCCCCGCCATTGTGTATTCTGATATTGATTGCTGGTTTCTGGAACCTGCACAGTTTGTTTTCCTATTGCTACATGCAGTACTGCCCGGCAGAATGGACCACTGAAGGATGATTGGGGAAGTAGGGAGATCCTTGTAATGAATTATTCTCTCTGACCGCAAAAGAGCCACAACCAGTGAGGAATCTGTATGGAAAGAGATGAGAACGTTACTATAGGCCGTCGGGAGTCTAAAAGCAAAGCAAGGTTAGAAATCGAAGACCCTAATACACGGCTCATCTTTAGGCATGCCCTATAGCGGTGATTGCACACGTGGCTCATCTTTAGGCATGCCCTATAGCGGTGATTGCACACGTGGCTCATCTTTAGGCATGCCCTATAGCGGTGATTGCACACGTGGCTCATCTTTAGGCATGCCCTATAGCGGTGATTGCACACGTGGCTCATCTTTAGGCATGCCCTATAGCGGTGATGGCACACGTGGCTTATCTTTA
This sequence comes from Rana temporaria, assembly GCF_905171775.1. Classification (NCBI taxonomy): domain Eukaryota; kingdom Metazoa; phylum Chordata; class Amphibia; order Anura; family Ranidae; genus Rana; species Rana temporaria. The sequence continues at coordinate 17,600,742 of NC_053496.1, forward strand.
GGTATGCCCCATACAGGGATGGAGATGCGTTTTATACCCTTATACATTTATGCGTTTTTTTTCCAGTGCTCTTTACTACCATGCATAGGTGGAGGTGGGCACACACCCCTAGTCACCTGCCCTCTATCTACCCATTAGTATTTATATGCCTCTATTGAGGAGACTTTAAAAGTTCAGTTAGGACTGCAGAACGCAGAGAGCCTTGTCGATGGCTCTGCAGCTTAATCATGTACTTGCAAATGCGTGCAACCAATCCTCTGCTTTTAACATAGACAGTTGAATTTGGCTTGCTGTTTGAGTGGTAAGTGTGAGCCTTATTAAAAACATTTACAACTTTATTTATACTTACTGTTTGCTTAAAAAACGCATCTCATCTAAAGTCCCAAAATCTCCCCTCTTTTTTTTTTTTATAGCAGTGATGGCGAACCTTGGCACCCCCAGATGTTTTGGAACTACATTTCCCATGATGCTTGTGCCCTCTGAAGTGTAGTTGAGCATCTTGGGAAACATCTAGGGTGCCAAGGTTTGCCATCACTGCCCTAATGCATCCAAAAATTGGATTGAACGATCGCAGAATGGCAAGATGTGTTGTGGTAGAGATGACCAATCCAATTGTTTGATGCATTAGGGCAGTGATGGTGAACTTTGGCACCCCAGATGTTTTGGAACTACATTTGCCATGATGCTTGTGCACTCTGCAGTGTAGTTGAGTAGCATGGGAAATGTAGTTCTAAAACATCTGGGGTGCCAAGGTTCAGAATCACTACCCTAATGCATCCAACAATTGGCTTGAATGCAGCATGGCAAGATGTGTTGTGGTAGAGATAAATAATACCAGTTTAAATTTGGTCATTTCTACCCCAACACATCTTGCCATGCTGCGTTCGTTCAATCCAATTGTTGGATGCATTAGGGCAGTGATTGTAAACCTTGGCCCTCTACATGTTTTGGAACTACATTTCCCATGCTGCTCAACTACACTGCAGAGTGCATGAGCATCATGGGAAATGTAGTTCCAAAACATCTGGGGTGCCAAGGTTCATCATCACTACCCTAATGCATCCAACAATTGGATTGGAGTTATTGGATTGAACGTAGAATGGCAAGATGTGTTGTGGTAGACACAACCAATCCAATTGTTTGATGCATTAGATTAGTGATGGGGAACCTTGGCACCCCAGATAGTTATTTTATATTATTGTTATTTTTTGTTTAAAGCGCAAAAAATAAAAACCACAAAGGTAATAAAATACCACCAAAAGAAAGCTCTAGTTGTGGGGAAAAAAAAAGGATGTCAATTTTGTTTGGGAGCCACGTCACACGACCTCGCAATTTGTCAGCAGCGCCGAATCGCAAAAAAAAGGGGCCTGGTCCTTTAGCAACAAAATAGTCCGAGGCTTAAGTGGTTAATATAGTTTTGAACAATCAAAAGGATTAATACATCCTCACATGTAGTGCGCATGTGGATGTATAATATTTTTACATATGCCACGTCCTGAACAAAGTTTATAAAGAAAAAATGACTCAGGGGCTAGTCATGGACTTTATCGGCATGATAGGTTGGTAAAGATAGGAGTCGCCACCAAAGGGTAACTTTATATAAAAAAAAAATATTTATTACAAAAAAGTATATAGTTTAAAAGTTTTTTCTCCAAGAAATACACATGATATCTGATTGACACAGCGTTCACAGTGATTGAAGTAGCTTATTCATAGAAGATTGTATATGGTTATAGTAAAAATAGTTTTGAACAAGTTGGGCAAGCTAAACAGATGTGCCTGCAGGGAGCGCTCTATAAAAACTGTATGGAGCTACATTCAGTGTTACTCATTCACATAAAACTTTGTATATTCTGAAGGAGTACAAGACATCCTCTGATTGGCTGAGGTGAGGAATATGACCTCATCCAATCAAAGGAAGCCTTGTCCTAATTCCAAAAAATACAAACCTCGCTGGTTTTGGGTTGTACTAGAATTTTAGGATTCCGGACCAATTTACTTGTTTTGTTGTTAAATACCAACTCTACAACTGATTACTCCATACAAACAGCACATTATCCATTCACATAAAGATCGCACATCCATTCACATAAAGATCGCACACCGCTGTGAGTGTCGCTTTTGTGTAGATAATATTGGAAGAGCTGGGAACTTACGTGCTGCAGGCATTGGTCAGCGCTTTTCTCCCTGGAGCGGCTGGGCACACACCGATCTGTAGGAAGGGGAAGAGGACAGATCAGCACTGCAGGGATCAGCCTTGTAAATTATGGTCAGTATTTATTTCTGTAATCACCCGACATTCCTAATCTTCTCATGTCACTAGTCTGTGATACAAATCAATTATCCGAAATACAATTCGGTGTACATGTTACAATCCACTTTAGATTTACCAAAACGATGTAAAAGATCATCTTACCCATTTGTTTACATTTTAAATGAAAAAATAAAATTACAAATCACAGAAATAAAATTATAACAAGACCCTACCCAATTTATCCAATCAGGCCAGCCCTTGCACTATGTAGTTTGTAAACCTAAAGGTGATTGTACAATCTGATTGTAACATATAGTGAACTTAAAGTGGTTGTAAATACATTTTTTTCACCGTCTTAAAAATAACAAACATCTACAGTGGAGCCTTGGATTAAGAGCGTAATCCGTTCCAGGAGAATGCTTGTAATCCAAAACACTCGCATATCAAAGCGAGTTTCCCCATTGAAGTCAATGGAAACGAAGATGGTTCTGTCCACAATGACATGCAATACCGCATGTGGCCAGAGCCGGGGAGGCGCTGGAGAGCCTCAGAAATACTCGGGGGCAGCTCTGCTGATCTTGGAAATGTTTAGGAACAGAGTATTTCTGAACGGCTCTGAACCATTCCGAGTGTCACGTACCTCTGGCCAAATGCGGTACTGCACACCCAATTCACATGAATTTGGGAGACAACACTCGCAAACAGAGTCAGGATTTAAAAAATAGTTCTCGTTATTCAAAACTCTCGTCAACTGCGTTACTCGTAAACCAAGGTTCCACTGTGCTTACCTGCTCTGTAGCAGTAGATTTGCACAGAGCGGCCCAGATCCTCCTCTTCTCGGGTCCCTCTTTGGCACTCCTGGCCCCCTCCCTCCTGTTGAGTGCCCCCACAGCAAGCAACTTGCTATGGGGGGCACCTGAGCTGAGCCACAGCTTCCTGTGTCCATTCAGACATGGAGCTGCAGCCAGGCCCCCCGCCCCCTTCTCTTCTCATTGGCTGACTGACTTTAATTGACAGCAGCGGGAGCCAATGGTGCCAGGCTGCCGTCTCAACCAATGAGGAGGGGAGTCCCAGGCAGCCGAGTGGCTCTAGAGGGGGCTGCTGCTGCTGCACACAGAAAGCTTTTTATCCTAATATATAGAATGCGGTAAGATAAAAAAAACTTACTTTACAATAGAGCTGCACAATTCTGATGAGAATCACAATTTTTTTACTTAGAATAAAGATCATATTATACAAACAAATTTGGGCTAACTTTACTGGGTGTTTTTTTTTCTTCCCCCCAATTCATTCAAAAAAAATAGCATTTGACAGACTGCTGTGCATGGAACGACATTTCCCATGATGCTCGTGCACTCTTCAGAGTAGCTGAGCATCATGGGAAATGTAGTTCCAAATCATCACTGCTCTAGGGTCTCTACTAAAATATATATATATAACTAAATAATGTTCCAAGTAATTTTCTAGCAAAAAAAAAAATGATTTTAAGCTGAAACCAACAAGCGTCAGAAAAAGTGGTTAAACCTTCCTCATTTACATACAGATGTCTTATCCCTTTGATGTAAAAGACAATATATATTGTTTGGGGGGTTCTAAATACATTTTCTATAAAAAAAAAAAAAATTACATATATGTGCAAAATTAAAAAATTGCCCTGGATGGCAAGGGGTTAATGCCTTGCAGTACCCAGATTGATTCAGACGTGGAATGGAAAACAAAAGTCTGGATCTAAGGTGTCGCTGGGGGGTGTAACACATAGGGCCAGATTCACAAAAGAGATACGACGGCGTATCTCCTGATACACCGTCGTATCTCTGAGATACGATTGTCATATCTATGCGACTGATTCATAGAATCAGTTACACATAGATCTCCCTAAGATCCGACAGGTGTGATTGACTTACACCGTCGGATCTTAGGCTGCAATTCTAGGCCGGCCGCTAGGTGGCGATTCCATTGCGGTCGGTGTAGAATATGCAAATGACTAGTTACGGCGATTCACGAACGTCTGCGTTACCCGTCGCTCTAAATTTACGTTGTTTCCGTCGAGATACGCCGCGTAAAACTAAGCATGCCCTCTAGGTGGTGTAACCCATGTTAAGTATGGCCGTCGTTCCCGTATCGAAATTTAAAATTTCACGTCGTTTGCGCAAGTCGTCCGTGAATGGCGCTGGACGCCATTTACGTTAATGTCGAAACCAATGACGTCCTTGCGACGTCATTTAGCGCAATGCACGTCGGGTAATTTGACGGACGGAGCATGCGCAGTACGTTCGGCGCGCCCAATTTAAATGTGCCCGCCCCATTTGAATTAGGCGGGCTTGCGCCGAGCGGATTTACGTTACACCGCCGCAAGTTTACAGGTAAGTGCTTTGTAAATCAGGCCCTTACGCTGTAAACCTGCTGCGGTGTAACGTAAATGGGATACGTTACGCCGCCGCAGGGTAACGTATTTGTCTGTGAATCTGGCCCATAGTACTTATTAGTAGGGCCAAAACAACGAATTGATTAATCGGGCAGTAACATAATGGGGTTAAAAAAAACTAAAATTTGCCTTTTATAGTACAAAAAAAGCAAATCGCTACTGTAAATATTACTTTCACTGCACCACAGTAAAAAAATGAACCCCTTACTGTAGCGATTATTTGCTCTTTTTGTACTTAATTTTTTTTTTTTTTTTTTTTTGGTGTATGGTGCGCGATCCGTGTAGTGTAATAACCATGTGTACTTATACCGCGCAGATATCTCTGCGCTCATGTTTTTCTGTGAGTGTGGGAGGCAACCGGAGTAGTATCCGGAGGAAACCCACGCTGACACAGGGAGAACCATGCAAACTCCAGGCATGTTTTTTTTGTAGTCGGGACCCAGAATCGAACCTATGACCTTGTATATGCCAGGCGAGGGAGTTAACCACTGCGCCACTGTGTCGCCCTGTTTTTTTTTTTTTTTTTTTTAACTCCCTCGCCTGGCATATACAAGGTCATAGGTTCGATTTTTTTTTTTTTTTAACCCCATTATGTTACTAAACATCTCAGGCCGGGGTCACACCTCCTGTGTTTTCTGGTGCTTTTATCCGATTAATGGAAACAATAATCAGCCAACTAATCGATTATGAAAATAATGGTTAGTTGCAGCCCTACTTATTAGACACTTTGATAAATGAACAATTACTGACGGGGAAGAACTAGGACTAGTGACCAAATAACCAAAGCAATCAGTTGATGGCCAATTATTTTCTATTTGGTACTAGGGAACTATCACAGGTGCTGCTCTGGGTGACGGGGACTGTCTTTAGTTTTGAGATGTTACTCAATCAATCGTTTTTGATTGAACACTGACCAATGATAGTGTAAGCTCGACCCTCACCTGTAGGTGGCACCATTCAGCTCCACATTTGTCCCAGGTTGCTCCATTGTAGTCCATTGAGTTGTTGCAACCAAGAATTCTTTATTCACACAGTTTCTGAGACTATCGGGAAGGCGGCCTGTTGATAAATGAAGCGACATTAAATTATTATTATAGCAGAAGTCATGTAACTTTACAGGGATTTTCAGTGCGATTTGCTTGCGTTTTTCCATATTCTATAGGGCCGAGTCATCAGTGTAAATCACACCAAAGCAGCATAGGAACCTTTATCCCAAATCGCACCACGCCGAGTCGTATTGATGTGTACAGGCACCATTGACTAGAATGCGATTTCCCTTGTCATGCAATTCTATGTTACCCAAGTCACATCGGAAATCACAGTAGTGTAAACCAGCGCTCACCGCTCGTCTTTACGCCCCATTCTCACCTATGGCATTTTTTTTTTGCCTTTTGTAGATTTGCACTACAGAACGTGTTCCATAGGAAACCATAGTAAATGTTCTGTAGTGCAAATCTGCAAAATGCACAAAGGACTAAAATTGCAAAGATGTAAATCCAGCCTTGTAGAACGCTTCGCTGCTGATGTGTTATAAAGTAAGAACTCCAGTGACGAGAAAGAATATCGATACGGATGGAAGACACAGTGATTGGTTCTCACTTCTGTGATACGGAAGGAAGACACAGTGATTGGTTCTCACTTCTGTGATACGGAAGGAAGACACAGTGATTGGTTCTCACTTCAGTGATACGGAAGAAAGACACAGTGATTGGTTCTCACTTCTGTGATACGGAAGGAAGACACAGTGATTGGTTCTCACTTCTGTGATACGGAAGGAAGACACAGTGATTGGTTCTCACTTCTGTGATACGGAAGGAAGACACAGTGATTGGTTCTCACTTCTGTGATACGGAAGGAAGACACAGTGATTGGTTCTCACTTCTGTGATACGGAAGGAAGACACAGTGATTGGTTCTCACTTCTGTGATACGGAAGGAAGACACAGTGATTGGTTCTCACTTCTGTGATACGGAAGGAAGACACAGTGATTGGTTCTCACTTCTGTGATACGGAAGGAAGACAGTGATTGGTTCTCACTTCTGTGATACGGAAGGAAGACACAGTGATTGGTTCTCACTTCAATGATACGGATGGAAGACACAGTGATTGGTTGTCACTTCAGGCTGCATTCACCGGTAAGCGTTTTGTCGCCTGAAGCGTGAAGCTCCAAAACGCTAGAGGGGAAAAATACATTATTCTCTATGGAGATGGTTCTCATCTCCACTCCAAAACGCCTGAAGCTCAAACAAGTTCCGGACCCTTTTTTGAACGCGAATTGGGCGGATTTGGGCGTTTTTGAACATTGTATTCCCATAGAAAGTAATGGAAACGCCCGATTCAAGCGTCTAGCGCGACAACGAGTGTTTCTACGAGCGTTTTGTCGCTTTAATCAATAGAACATTTCACCCAGGCAGAAGATAAAAAAAAATCTACAAACATAGCAACAAGTGATGAAAAGATGATCATTTTTCCTATTGGCTAAAATAAAAAAACGTTGAAGTTCAAAAACGTCGGACGACGCTGTATGCAAACGCGCAAATACGTACGACAAAACGCTGGAAAAAACGACCAAAACCGCTACGCTCAGGTGTGAATGCAGCCTCAGTGATACGGATGGAAGACACAGTGATTGGTTCTCACTTCAGTGATACGGAAGGAAGACACAGTGATTGGTTCTCACTTCTGTGATACGGAAGGAAGACACAGTGATTGGTTCTCACTTCTGTGATACGGAAGGAAGACACAGTGATTGGTTCTCACTTCTGTGATACGGAAGGAAGACACAGTGATTGGTTCTCACTTCTGTGATACGGAAGGAAGACACAGTGATTGGTTCTCACTTCTGTGATACGGAAGGAAGACACAGTGATTGGTTCTCACTTCTGTGATACGGAAGGAAGACACAGTGATTGGTTCTCACTTCAGCCCTGTGTGATGACAGAGCCAAGAGTAAAGTTGATACCTAATGGGGCTCTTTATTGTACATGTGATTCTTCACCTTGTAAAACAACCCATTCAGTTGTAACTGAAAATGAAAGGCAAAACATTATAAAATGCCCCCCCCCCGATCCTGTTTTAGAAGTGATCACATACTCTCAGGGCTCAAGTCCTGTGGGAACGGAGTTCCTGCACTTTTTTCACAGCAGGAACGCAGGTCCCTTTGCAGGACTAGAGCAGCCGAGCCGTCCGAGCCAATCCTTCACTAAGGGGCGATGCCCAGCTCGAGTCACTGTCAGGGGCAGGTGAACCTTAGTAATCCTTTATGTTACTGGCCGCTTCCTGTATATGGATTAATCAGGTAGTGTGCGGGTATTCAGTCACTTCCTCGATGCCGCAATGTCTCCTGGGAGCTTTTGTCATTGTTCCCAGGAGACATTGCAGAGGTCTGCCGCGAGCAATAATGGGATTTAGAAAGAACTTGCTTAAAGTTAACTTGCACACTACCCGATGAATCCATATACAGGAAGCGGCCAGTAACAAAGGATTACTAAGGTACAGTGGATCGAAAAAAAACAAAAACATGCGTTCAGTAATTATGCATATGAGCATATCATTTTTATTTTTTTGGTGGGGGAGAGGATCTTGGGTGGGAGTTCCCACACTTTTTTCCCCAGGACCTAACCCCTGCATACTCTCTAAGCTCCCTATGCAGTTGAGAACAGAGAGCTGGGGGTGGGGAGAAACAGCAGCACACTAAAATTCCCAGTGAATGGCTGTGCAGATTAGGCATGTGAGCATTGGAGGAGATGAGGCCGATTTCCCAGCACAGCTAGAGAACTCGCCACGTTGCTGTACCCGAGTATTTCCGAGGCTCTCCGGCCCCTCCTCTGGCCACATGCGGTATTACATGCCATAAAAGTCAATGTGGAACAAATAATTTTAGTTTCCATTGACTTCTATGGGGAAACTCACTTTGATATGAGAGTGCTTTGAATTATGAGCATTCTCCTGGAACGGATTATGCTCATAATCCAAGGTTCCACTGTATAGCGATTTCTTCTTTATAGGTCTACATTGATTCATTTTAAAATGTGGCTGCCTTTAGGTTTATGTTTTGGCACTACTTAACCACTTGCCGACCGCCGCATGTTTATGTACGTCCACAGAATGGCACGTACAGGCAAATGGGCGTACATGTACGTTCTTGCCTTCTAGCGGGTGGGGGGTCCGGTCGGGACCCCCCCCCCCCCGCTACATGTGGCGGTCGGATTCCCGCGGGGAGCGATCCGGGACAACGGCGCGGCTATTGGTTTATAGCCGCTCCGTCGCGATCGCTCCCCGTATGTAAACACGGCTTCCCCGTGCTTCACTGTGGCGGCTGCATCTATCGTGTGATCCCTTATATAGGGAGACTCGATCAATGGCGTCAGTCCTACAGCCACACCCCCCTACAGTTGTAAACACACACTAGGTGAACCCTAACTCCTTCAGCGCCCCCTGTGGTTAACTCCTAAACTGCAACTGTCATTTTCACAATAAACAATGCAATTTAAATGCATTTTTTGCTGTGAAAATGACAATGGTCCCAAAAATTGTGTCAAAATTGTCCGATATGTCCGCCATAATGCCGCAGTCACGAAAAAAATCGCTGATCACCGCCATTAGTAGTAAAAAAAAAAAAAAAAAAATTAAACTATCCCCTATTTTGTAAACGCTATAAATTTTGCGCAAACCAATCGATAAACGCTTATTGCGATTTTTTTACCAAAAATATATGTAGAAGAATACGTATCGGCCTAAACTGAGGAAATTTTTTTTTATCTATGTTTTTGGGGATATTTATAGCAAAAAGTAAAAAATATAGAATTTTTTTCAAAATTGTCGCTCTATTTTTGTTTATAGCGCAAAAACTAAAAACCGCAGAGGTGATCAAATACCACCAAAAGAAAGCTCTATTTGTGGGGAAAAAAGGACGCCAATTTTGTTTGGGAGCCACGTCGCACGACCGCGCAATTGTCTGTTAAAGCGACGCAGTGCCGAATCGCAAAACCTGGCCTGGGCATTTAGCTGCCTAAAGGTCCGGGGCTTAACCGGTTAAATAATATTTAAGCTGTAAAGTAAACAAAAGCCAATACAATATTCATGCATAAAGTGTGAGAAGGAAAAGAGTCCGGAATTCTTCCTGCTGATATTTTTAGTGGCATCACAAAGTTTGATTATATTAGAGGGCGAAAGAATAAAATGATTGCCTGTGTTTTATGAACATCATGTTATGATTTGGTGTGGTGTCTCTACCATGTCATTAACCTAAATTAAATATTTCCTAGGAGAAATATGGGTGCCGCCATTGCTGAAAGAGCCAATTGTCTGGTTGTTATGCTGACCTGGTTTGGTCCGGCTCACACCTATGCATTTTTTTTTTTTTTTTGCAGAAACACACCACAGTCCATTTATCATGGTTTCCTATGGATGTATTTCACATCTCTGCATTTTATGGAAAGGGCCAGAGACTTATTTTTTCTGTTTTGTTTGGGTTCCGTAGATTTCAAAGGTTTAACCACTTAAGACCCGGACCTTTAGGCAGCTAAAGGACCCGGCCAGGTTTTGTGATTCGGCACTGCGTCGCTTTTTAAACAAAATTGGCGTCCTTTTTTTCCCCACAAATAGAGCTTTCTTTTGGTAGTATTTGATCACCTCTGCGGTTTTTATTTTTTGCGCTATAAACAAAACTAGCGACAATTTTGAAAAAAATTCAATATTTTATACTTTTTGCTATAATAAATATCCCCCAAAAATATATAAAAAAAAAACGTTTTTTTCCCTCAGTTTAGGCCGATACGTATTCTTCTACATATTTTTGGTAAAAAAAAAAAAAATCGCAATAAGCGTTTATCGGTTGGTTTGCGCAAAATTTATAACGTTTACAAAATAGGGGATAGTTTTATTGCATTTTTATTAATTTTTTTTTTTTTTTACTACTAATGGCGGCGATCAGCGATTTTTTTCGTGACTGCGACATTATGGCGGACACTTCGGACAATTTTGACACTATTCTCATTTTCACAGCAAAAAATGCATTTAAATTGCATTGTTTATTGTGAAAATGACAGTTGCTGTTTGGGAGTTAACCACAAGGGGGCGCTGAAGGGGTTATGTATGACCTAATATGTGTTTCTAACTGTAGGGGGGTGTGGCTGTAGATGTGACATCATCGATTGTGTATCCCTATAAAAACGGAACACACGATTGATGACGGCGCCACAGTGAAGAACGGGGAAGGTATGTTTACATACAGCTCTCTCCGTTCTTCAGCTCTGGGGAGCGATCGCGGGACTCCAGCAGCGATCGAGTCGGCGGGACCCACGGCTGGGTACTAGTACAGGACGTACCTGTACACGCTTGTGCCCAGCCGTGCCATTCTGCTGACGTAAATGTGCAGGAGGCGGTCCTTAAGTGGTTAAAGATGTGTGTTGAAAAAATGCACCTGCATAGGTGTGAATCAGGATCATGGATACTTGTGTTGGGTCAGTGACCTATCATGAAAGATGGTTACAAATAAATAAAAATCAGAAGTCCTCCTAGACATAATTGTTCAGGATTCGTGGATCAAACAAGGTCAGCATGACAGCCAGGCAATTAGCATTAAGGCACGGTTTACACTAGTGCGGCGTCAAAGTTGTGCGACTATGAAGCCAACATCCCTGCGCAACTTCATTGCGGCTTGCATAGGAATGACTTCTTTAACATAAGTCGATGTAAGTCGCGTTGAAGTCGCCCCAAAGTAGTGCCGGAACCTTTTTCTAGATCAGAGCGGCTTGAGTTACATAAACTAGAACGGATCCATTGCTGGTAATGGGGTGTGACTGTCGCATGACAAGTCGCAGCGGTGTAAATCGGGGCTTACAGAATGATAAGTCAGTTGCCAGCCCACATTTCCCTCAGAAAAGCTCTCCTTTGGGATAACTAAACTTTTTTTTTTTTTTTAAACATGTCATATGTACCTCCTCTGTGCAGTTGATTTTGCACAGAGTGGCCCCGATCCTCCTCTTCTGGGGTCCCTCAGCAGCGCTCCTGGCTCCTCCTCCTCTTGAGTGCCCTGTTGGAGAAGCTCTCTCCCTTGGGACACTTGTGCGGGCGCACTCCTGTGTCCTGCTGCTGCTGCGTCTATTGACACAGACAGCAGGACTTGGCCCCGCCCCCGGCTCCCACTCCATTGGATTTGATTGACAGCAGTGGAAGCCAATGGCTGCGCTTCTATCAATCTATCCAATCAGGACCCGAGATACTGACTGGAGCTGGTGTGCTCTTTCTCTGCGCTGGAAAGACTGGAATCAGGTATGTAAATAGGGGGGTGTTATGGGTGCTGCACTATAGAAGGCTTTTCTCCTTTAATGCATAGAAAACATTAAGGCCTGTAGAGGTGCATTGCGGGCGGTATTAACCCTTTATCAGCCGCTAGCGGGGGTTAATATCGCACCGCTAGCAGCCGAATCCCGTGGCAAAACAGACGGTATATCGCCGCTATTTTTAGCGGCGCTATATCGCCACCGCGGCTCCCGCCCCAGTGTGAAAGGGGCCTAAGGTAAAAAAAAAAAAAAAAATACACAAGGGTTTACAGCCCCTTTAAGAGAGACCATACATTGAGCAAATGTCTTTCCTGCAACCATGGGAATCCCTCCCGCCGGGGCATTTTAGTCTCCCAGTGGAAAAGGGTTGGGAGGGCGGATGAAGCCGTTCCCCAGCAGGAGAAGACAGTGATTATTGCTAGCGGCTATATCAGACACTAGCAATAGTTATATGTAAAATCCAGCAGGCTTGATCGATCGGCTTGGGTGCATTCAGCCTGCCCACACACGGGTCGAATTTTGGCTGATTCCTGCTGAACCGGCCGAGATTCGAACCGTCTATGGCCATCCTAAAATGTTCAGTGATTATCAGGTTTACAGATGCTGTAGCCCAGGGATCCTCAAACTACGGCCCTCCAGCTGTTGTAGAACTACACATCCCATGAGGCGTTGTAACACACCAACATTCACAGACATGACTGGGCATGATGGGAATTGTAGTTCTTTTAACAACTGGAGGGCCGTAGTTCGAAGACCCCTGCTGTAGCCTGACCCACACTTATATTCTAAAGCATCCCGTGTGTGAAAAGGAGACACAAGAAAAGAAAATAGCCGCGTCTCCTCCTCACCCGCTATGTGATCAGATACTGATACGATCATTTCTGACCAATTACACTTCTACATGAAGGAGTGATCTCTCTGCACCTTGTAATGGGACAAACCTTTCAGCAGGTCACAATGACCTTCCCCAAGCTGCACCCAGAAGTCAGGTGCAGAGAAAGTACTACTAGATTTGCCATTACAGAATTATCCTATTGAAAATGCTACTTTTCTGGCTGTGGACGCACAAAAATGCAGTACTAAATACTTAGGGCCAGATTCAGAAAGAATCGCCTATCTTTAGGCGGGCGTAGCGTATCTCAGATACACTACGCCGCCGTAACTTAGAGCGGCAGGTCCCGTATTCAGAAAGAACTTGCGCTCTAAGTTACAGCGGCGTAGTGTAAATGGGCCGGCGTAAGCCCGCCTAATTCAAACTAGGCTGCTAGTGGGCGTGTTGTATGTAAATGATTCATGACCCCACGTAAATGACGCGCTTTACGAACAGCGCATGCTCAGTATCACGTCAAATTTTCTCCGTAAATTACGCTCGCTCAATGCTTAGTCGACGTGAACGTAACCTACGCCCAGCCCCATTCACGGACGACTTACGCAAAACGTGTAAAATTTTATGCTGTTCCGACGTCCATACTTAACATTGGCCGCGCCTCATATAGCTGGGGTAACTTTACGTCGGTCAGACACCTTACGTAAACAACATATATTGATACGGCGGGCGCAAGTACGTTCGTGAATCGGCGTATCTTACTCATTTGCATATTTTTTAATGGGAACGCCGAATGCGTCCAGCGTAACTATGCGCCGGCGTAGGCAAGTTACGTCGGACGGCTGAAGCCATGTTTTTAGGCGTATCTAGCTTTCTGAATCGGCAGAAAGATGCGACGGCGCACATTTGAAATTACGGCGCGTATCTGGAGATACGCCACCGTATCTCCTTTCTGAATCTGGCCCTTAAACTTTTATGTGGATTAGAAGTCCTGGCAGTCCCCATATTTCTCTCCTGCGATGTAGATGTGTGTGAAGAATGGAACCCTTTTCCGGATTATAGCTACACATAGGTGTGCCCGGGCACACCCCAATATCACCCTGTACAGCACAGATTCTCTCTACTGCCCTGCCCCCCCCCCCCCACACAGTGCTTTCGGCTTCCCTCCTCTCCTTTCCCACCAGGTGGTGCTGCGGCACACACAGGGGGATGCTTTAGGATGAGTGCAGAAGGAGCCGGTAAATATGTGATTTACTGGCCCCTTCCCTTTCTGAGTGAACACAGTGAGTGATCGGTGTTTGAGCTTTGGGGGTGCACACCCTAATCCAATAGGCTGCGCACACCTATGTAGCTACAGATCACCAACACAGTCTGATGCATCATATTAGGCTGGGGTCACATCTACGTCTTGTTATTGTGTGTGTTGAAGCGCAGAAATGCACTACAACCCACTTCACATTGTTCCTATAGGCCCTAGTCATCTATGCAGTTCCTTGCAATGCATTTTTGGAAAGGTGCAGGGACTTTTTTTTTTAAAAACACAGAACAATGCATCTTTGGCTCTATAGACTTCACTGGAAACGCATATCAAAAATGCCTGAAAAATGCATGTACAGTAATGATCCGCCCCATGAACCTCCGCTTGCTCAGCGGGGATCGCTCCGTTGATCCCCGATGAGCCGGCGGATGACAGGGCGGTCCCCACACACTGTGCAGGGACCGCCCTGTCTTTTCTTCGCTCTCCCCTATGGGGGATGGAAAAGTAGTTTTTTTTCCTCCGTCACACTTTGGCGGGTCGGATGTCAGCGGGCATGTCACCGCAAACATCCGCGGCTCCATAGAGGAGCACGAAGCGCCCGTTCAGGTCCGCCAAAAAACTGACTCTGCAAAAACGCATCCTGTACAAGCATGAACATTTATTTCAGGTGAACATTTAGGCTCATGCCGCGTACACACGACCGTTATTCATGTCATGCGATTCCTCGCAAGCCTGCCTTGCCCTACACACGACACACGTGATAAAAAAAATGCTCTAGCAAAGCGCGGTGATGTACAACAGCACTGTAAAGGGGAAGTTCCATTCGAATAGCGCCACCCTTTGGGCTGATTATATTAATTTCCCCGTCTCATAACTTTCTTCTGAGCATGCGCGTTTTTTCCCTCCCTCGTTAAAGCGTACACACAATCGTTTTTCACGATAAGAAAAATGAAGACAAAAAATAGAGCAGGTTCTAAATTTTTAATGGACATTTTTCTCGTCATGGAAAAACGGTCGTGTATACGCGGCATTAAAAAAATAAAAAATCAATATGCATACAAAGGATTTTTCTATCCAACTAGGGTAGGAAAGATGTTGGGTAGCTGCATTTTTAAAAATTGTGAAAATTCAAATTTTAGGATACTTTCACACTATAGCTGCGGCTGCGTTGGCGATAAAGCGCTGCTCGTTTCAGCAGCAGGGTGCATTTAACCCTTCTACGTTAGCGGGCGTTTCCAAAGCAGTGCCCATTTATTCCAATGGGCAGGGGCGGTGGTAGGAGCGCTGTATGCACCACTCCTACACCACCCCAAAGATGCTGCGTGCAGGACTTTTTTTTCACGTCCCGCAAGCGCACTGCCCCAGTGTGAAAGCACTCGGACTTTCACACTGGGGAGGCATGAGAGGCAGTTTTTAGACACTTTACAGCAGGGTTTGACAAATTTGCTTTGAATCTACAAGCCAGCTAAAAAAGTTAGGAGCCAGAAAACGTGCCCCGTCCCGACGAGCTTGCGCGCAGAAGCGAACACATACGTGAGTAGCGCCCGCGTATGTAAACGGTATTCAAACCACACATGTGAGGTATCGCCGCGATTGGTAGAGCGAGAGCAATAATTCTAGCTCTAGACCTACAAGTACAAGTTTGTCGGCATTCCACGAGCGGACGCAATTTTGAAGCGTGACATGTTGGGTATCAATTTACTCCGCGTAACATTATCTTTCACAATACTAAAAAAAATTGGGATAACTTCACTGTTGTCTTATTTTTTAATTAAAAAAAGTGTAATTTTTTTCCCAAAAAAGTGCGCTTGTAAGACCGCTGCGCAAATACGGCGTGACAAAGTATTTCAACGATCGCCATTTTATTCTCTAGGGTGTTAGGATAAAAAAAAATATATATATATATATATATATAATGTTTGGGGGTTCTAATTAAAGGGAAGGAGATGGCAGTGAAAATTTTGAAAAATGAGGCTCCGTAAAACCAGGGACAGTATGTAAAAATCTGTGTTTTTTTTACATCTGTTCCTGATATGTCCGAAACCAACATGCTTTTGATGTGAAAATCCCGAGATTTTAGCTGCCCCGCCTCCTGGCGTGGTGGCCATCTGTAAGCCATGGAAAAAAAGGAAAACGCGTTTGAAAAATTGTCGCGCATATACCGTGCGAAGCAACAAGTTTCAACGACCACCATTTTATTCCCTAGGATGTCTGCTAAAAAAAAAAAAAACATATAATGTTTGGGGGTTCCGAGTAATTTTCTATCAAAAAAAAAAAATTATGATTTTTACATGTAGGAGAGAAGTGCCAGAATAGGCGCGGTATGGAAGGGGTTAGGCTTCATTTCCATGGACGTTTTTACAGCCACTTTTCTGGGCCTTTTTTGCAGCTTAAAAACGGCTCTCCATGTTAGTCTATGGCCTCATGCCCACCATGACGTTTTTGAGCTGTAGATGGCTGAGCCGTTTTTAAGCTGCAAAAAAAAAAAACAGGACCAGTGCGTTCTGAAGCTCCAGTCTTACAGTCTTAGAGCTGTAAAAACGCCAGACGTTAAAAAACGCTCAAAAACGCTACCGCGGCGTTTTTGAGCTCCAGCTCAAAAAAAAAAAAAAAAAAACAACATGGACAGGCGTTTTTAAGCTGTAAAAAAGGCTAAAAAAAGTGTCTGTAAAAACGTCCATGGAAATGAAGCCTTAAAAGAAGGTGGACTTCCAGTGTGTGACCAGCGCTGGCGTTTGCGGAGGACTCCTTGAAATATAACCAATCAGATTATGGGAATGTATTAGTACAGTGTGTCCAGCACCTACCTGTGATCGCTCTTCTTATCTCAGTGGCCGCAGCTTCTCTCATCTCCAGGGAGGCCTGCTCGCTGTACCAAGCTGTATGGGGGGTGCAGATCAGATTGGGAGCATCTTTCAAAGGACCCTGAGCGTATCTGCAAGGCATGACCAAGGAGGGCAAAATCATTCCAATTTCCTTACAGCAACAAACATTAGGGGGAGTTTACTTGGGGCTCGTTCACACTGGAACGCGGTGCAGGAAAGGCGCATTTCCCACACCGCATATAAATGCGCTGCCCTTGCGAGACGTGCATAGGTGCCGATTGTGGGTTATTGGCACCCCAAACTCCATTCAGTTCAAACCGCACTGACAGCCACTCCATGTGTTGGTGAAGGTAATTATTTGTTAGGTCCAACTTGGCCAAAACGATCGTTCACTAAAACATGGCGTTCGGCTTTAACTGAACAAGCTGGGACTGGAAGCCGATTTACAAAGCACAGCGTCTCTGTTCCAGGTTTAGTAAACTCCCCTCTGTATTCTACAAACAGAAACACTTCCAGATACAAGTACAGTATTAAAAAAAACTATTCAGTGAAGACCCCAACAGGATCAAATATTTTCAGAATGAACCATGCTGTAGGTAAAACAATTAAAGTATCAGTGTCCTGAAAATGCCAGCTTTCTGGTTGTGCCTGGCTCCAGTCAAGGGCGGATGCAGAGTCTAGTCTCGGGAGGGGCACTTTTGTATATAAATGCAGTCCCACTTTTGTATATAAATGCAGTCCCACTTTTGTATATAAATGCAGTCCCACTTTTGTATATGAATGCAGTCCCACTTTTGTATATGAATGCAGTCCCACTTTTGTATATGAATGCAGTCCCACTTTTGTATATGAATGCAGTCCCACTTTTGTATATGAATGCAGTCCCACTTTTGTATATGAATGCAGTCCCACTTTTGTATATGAATGCAGTCCCACTTTTGTATATGAATGCAGCCCCACTTTTGTATATGAATGCAGCCCCACTTTTGTATATAAATGCAGCCCCACTTTTGTATATAAATGCAGCCCCACTTTTGTATATAAATGCAGCCCCACTTTTGTATATAAATGCAGCCCCACTTTTTTTTTTTTAAAGCCAATGTGACAGGATTGTCTCGGGGGGGGGGGGGGGGGGAATTTCCCTGTTTCCCCCCCCTGGATCCGCCGTTGGCTCCAGTACATTCTATGTCAATGCTATAGATCAGGGGTGTGCAAACTTTTCACTCAGAGGGCCAAATTGCATATTTTACAGAGATTTGCCAGCTGAAAAAAAAAATAAAGTTATTTAGAAATGAATCCGCAGCCTTGGAAGAGAATAGAATGTAAAAGGCTGCCATCAGTGGGCCTGGATGGGTGCACCTTTATCCTCTGCCCTCACCTAAATGCCAGAGTCTCATACACCAGGGCCAAACATTCCGTGTGCATGAGGGCCTTACATCTGTGTTCCCATCAGTCGCCCCCATACATCCGTTTCCCCATCAGAATCTCCCCACACAATTGTGACCTCATCAGAGCCTCCACTGCTGGGGGGGGGGGGGCGCACAGGCGCGCCGCTCCCCATTTACATGCAGGGGCGCCGGATGCATGGATTGCAATGGAGGGGTGTTATTTTTTTTTTTTTTTTAAGCACATGATTAGAGACAGAGGCTCCAATAGACTTAAAACAAAAAAAGTGGGCTAGGGGCGCAGAGCACTGTGCTCTGAGCCCACCCAGTTGTGTTACAATAGCAAATGTATATTTGCTATTGTAACACTGAATCTGAATGTAACATTGAATCTCCTACTATCAGAGTCTCCCAGTCTATTTGTGCCCCCATCAGTCTCTCCCAGCCCATTTGTGCCCCCATCAGTCTCTCCCAGCCCATTTGTGCCCCCATCAGAATCTCCCAGCCCATTTGTGCCCCCATCAGAATCTCCCAGCCCATTTGTGCCCCCATCAGAATCTCCCAGCCCATTTGTGCCCCCATCAGAATCTCCCAGCCCATTTGTGCCCCCATCAGAATCTCCCAGCCCATTGGTGCCCCTATCAGAATCTCCCAGCCCATTTGTGCCCCTATCAGAATCTCCCAGCCCATTTGTGCCCCTATCAGAATCTCCCAGCCCATTTGTGCCCCCATCAGAGTCTCCCAGCCAATTTGTGCCCCCATCAGAATCTCCCAGCCCATTTGTGTCCCCATCAGAGTCTCCCAGCCCATTTGTGCCCCCATCAGAATCTCCCAGCCCATTGGTGCCCCTATCAGAATCTCCCAGCCCATTTGTGCCCCCATCGGAATCTCCCAGCCAATTTGTGTCCCCATCAGAGTCTCCCAGCCCATTTGTGCCCCCATCAGAGTCTCCCAGCCCATTTGTGTCCTCATCAGAATCTCCCAGCCCATTTGTGCCCCCATCAGAGTCTCCCAGCCCATTTGTGTCCCCATCAAAACCTCCCACCCCATTTGTGTCCCCATCAGAATCTCCCAGCCCATTTGTGCCCCCAGAGTCTCCCAGCCCATTTGTGCCCCCATCAGAGTCTCTCAGCCCATTTGTGTCCCCATCAGAGTCTCCCAGCCCATTTGTGCCCCCATCAGAATCTCCCAGCCCATTTGTGCCCCCATCAGAATCTCCCAGCCCATTTGTGCCCCCATCAGAATCTCCCAGCCCATTGGTGCCCCTATCAGAATCTCCCAGCCCATTTGTGCCCCTATCAGAATCTCCCAGCCCATTTGTGCCCCCATCAGAGTCTCCCAGCCAATTTGTGCCCCCATCAGAATCTCCCAGCCCATTTGTGTCCCCATCAGAGTCTCCCAGCCCATTTGTGCCCCCATCAGAATCTCCCAGCCCATTGGTGCCCCTATCAGAATCTCCCAGCCCATTTGTGCCCCCATCGGAATCTCCCAGCCAATTTGTGTCCCCATCAGAATCTCCCAGCCCATTTGTGTCCTTATCAGAATCTCCCAGCCAATTTGTGTCCCCATCAGAGTCTCCCAGCCCATTTGTGCCCCCATCAGAGTCTCCCAGCCCATTTGTGTCCTCATCAGAATCTCCCAGCCCATTTGTGCCCCCATCAGAGTCTCCCAGCCCATTTGTGTCCCCATCAAAACCTCCCACCCCATTTGTGTCCCCATCAGAATCTCCCAGCCCATTTGTGCCCCCAGAGTCTCCCAGCCCATTTGTGCCCCCATCAGAGTCTCTCAGCCCATTTGTGTCCCCATCAGAGTCTCCCAGCCCATTTGTGCCCCCATCAGAATCTCCCAGCCCATTTGTGCCCCCATCAGAATCTCCCAGCCCATTTGTGCTCCCATCAGAATCTCCCAGCCCATTTGTGCCCCCATCAGAGTCTCCCAGCCCATTTGTGTCCCCATCAGAGTCTCCCAGCCCATTTGTGCCCCCATCAGAATCTCCCAGCCCATTTGTGCCCCCATCAGAATCTCCCAGCCCATTTGTGCCCCCATCAGAATCTCCCAGCCCATTTGTGTCCCCATCAGAGTCTCCACACCAAAACCATCAAAGCCACTAGATAAACATGGCAGCTAACCAAAAAGGTAAAAACGAAGGCTTCTATATTACTCTTAGTACAGGTTCCTGTAATGTTTGTGTTGTAGAGACAGGAACAGGCTCCATGGGTAAGACAATGTATTGCTAGGCCAGGCAATGACACCTGGACCTGCCTACTGCCATAATGAACTTTAGCATTTTTTCACTTTTAATACTTTTTTGGACTTTATGTCAATGCGCTGTCCATTTATAACACGGTATTCTCATCTCATCACTGTTCATTTACTTTTGGCGCTACACACTTTTTATTAAGATTTATAAAAGTTTGGTGTATTTACTTATCTGTGTCAGCTGCCGCCCCACCACAGCGCAGAGATTCATCTTTTTTATTTCTGGAAATACAAATTTGTTTACTGAAATGCTGGAGGACTCTGGATGGGGCCGGGTGTCACTGTACAGGGATTCTGGAGGAAGTTACAGGACTCATCACCTACAGGGCCACCAACTCTGCTGCAAAGGTTTCAGGAGGTAACTGGGGGTTGTGGGCTTTGCAGGGGCACTGTGAGGACTGTAGGGCCCTGAGGGTTCTGGGAGACAGTGATGGAGGTTGGTAGCACAATGGAAGAGCTGGAGCCTCTGCAGCAAGTTAGGGGACATTGCAGGGAACTAGGGGGCACTATGGGAGGTTAAGGGGCATTAGGGAAGCTGGAAGGCACTGTGAGAGGTTAGGGGTTCTGCAACAGGTTAGAGACCCAGAAGGAGGCAGGTCATGGCCCAGTGGTTAAAAACCACTAGTAAATAATAATAATAAAAAGAATTACAGCGCAAAGTGAAACAAACAAGTGAAATATAAAGCAAAAAAGCAGCGGCTTAACGTGGGATAAACACTATAACAATAAACAAATGACCCTGCGCTAGTACTAACATACATGAAAATAACAATAAGTGAACCAAAAACCACAAATGATCATTTAAGTAGAATTGAGCATATAAAGTCCTTCAAACGCGGGTGGATGTGCTTATGTTATACACGGAGACTGATTGAAAGAGCACCCAAACACCCCTCAGACTTGTGAACCTCCACCACACGAAATGCAAGCTTACCAGAAGCAAGCTAAATCGTGCTTGTGGTTTACCACCCAGCCAGGGACTTTATCCAAGAAATGGCAATTGCCAACACACAATGGCTCTTGATATGCAGTAAACAGGACATCAGTCAGGGATAGGGTGACTGTTATCCGATTGCCATAGACAAGGCAGTATTACTTAATAAAAGGTAACTCACCAGATTTAATAGGATAAAAAAAAAAACACCCGCTCTCTCAGGAACTCAGTGCGGTGACGTCAGCACACCGCTCCTCCCGACGTGCAGTTCGTCACAAACTGACATCTTCCTGGGGCTCCAAATATTTTCCATTTTTTTTTTATCCTATTAAACCTGTGTTCTCTTTTATTGGGCAATACTGCCTTGTCTATGGCAATCGGATAACGGAGTCGCCCTATCCCTGACTGATGTCCTGTTTACTGCATATCAAGAGCCATTGTGTGTTGGCAATTCCCATCCATTGGATAAAGGCCCTGGCTGGGTTGTAAGCGGCAAGCATGATTTAGCTTGCTTCTGGTAAGCTTGCATTTCATGGGGAGGAGGTTCACAAGTCTGAGGGGTGTTTGGGTGCTGTTTCAATCAATCAGTCTCAATGTAGAACATCCACCCGTGTTTAAGGGACTTTATATGTTCAATTCTACTGAAATTATCATTTGTGGTTTTTGGTTCACTTATTATGTTCATGTATGTTAGTACTAGCGCGGCTTAATTTGTTTATTTAAAAACCACTAGTAGTGGAAGGACCTGTGCATAGCACATCTAATTACCTACCCTGGAAAATTGGAAAGAAACTGCGCTAAAACACCATAAACAAAAAAAGAGGAGAAAAAGGACCTACAATCCAATGACAGTCTATTCACTCCGAGAGCTGCGATTAGCATGTAAACCATGGGTGCTCAACAGCTCAGCTGTTGCAAAACTACAATTCCCATCATGCCTCTGACTTTGGGAGTCATGCTTGTAACTGTCAGCGGCTTGCAATGCCTCATGGGACTTGTAGTTCCGCAACAGCTGGAGGGCCACAGGTTGAGCACCCATGATGTAAACAAATACAAGTGAAAAAATGTGAGAAATATATAAATCACGCTGACTCGAAACCTAAAAAAAAAATTAAACGTGAGATTATATATATATATATATATATATATATATATATATATATATATATATATATATATATATATATATATATATATATATATATATATATATATATACACATACATATACACAGTTGTGTTCAAAATGATTCAACCCCCCAATGCTGTAAAGGGTTTTAGGGAATTTAGTGTACATTTGTAATTGTATTCAGAATGAAATCCTACAAGGACTTCTTAAAGAACCATATGCAACTAAAATGACATCAATTGGTTTTGTAATACAGTAGTAAATGTTTATTTTGTGAATTCTTCATTTACACAATTATTCAACCCCTTAAAGACTACCACTCTGAAGAACAGAGGTTCATTGAAGTGTTTTCAATCAGGTATTGGAAACACCTGTGGATGTCAGGGAGCAGCAATAAAGCCTAATAAGCACCAATCAGGCAGCTTTAAAATGACTGTGATAATCAGCTCCTTCTAGACATTTACTGGTGTGGTTACAAACATGGTGAAGTCAAGAGAATGGTCCGGGAAGACAAGAGAAGAGGTGATTACTCTTCACAGGAAGGGCAATGGCTATAAGAAGATTGCAAAGATGTTAAACATACCAAGAGACACCATAGGAAGCATCATTCGCAAATTCAAGGCAAAGGGCACTGTTGAAACGCTACCTGGTCATGGCAGAAAGAAGATGCTGACTTCGACTGCTGTGCGCTACCTGAAGCATAGAGTGGAGAAAAGTCCCCTTGTGACTGCTGAGGAACTGAGAAAAGATTTGTCAGATGTGGGTACTGAAGTTTCTGCTCAGACAATACGGCGCACACTGCGTAATGAAGGGCTCCATGCCAGAACTCTCAGGCGCACCCCCTTGCTGTCTCCAAAGAATAAGAAGAGTCGACTGCAGTATGCAAAAATCATGTAGACAAACCACAGAAGTTTTGGGATTGTGTTCTGTGGACTGATGAAACAAAATTAGAAGTGTTTGGGCCCGTGGATCAACACTATGTTTGGAGGAGGAAGAACAAGGCCTATGATGAAAAGAACACCTTGCCTACTGTGAAGCATGGCGGGGGTTCAATCATGCTTTGGGGCTGTTTTGCTTCTGCAGGTACAGGGAAGCTTCAGCGTGTGCAAGGTACCATGAATTCTCTTCAGTACCAGGAGATAGTGGATAACAATGTGATGTAGTCCGTCACAAACCTGAGGCTTGGGAGACGTTGGACCTTTCAACAGGACAATGATCCCAAGCATACCTCCAAGTCCACTAGAGCATGGTTGCAGATTAAAGGCTGGAACATTTTGGAGTGGCCAATCGCAGTCACCAGACTTAAATCCGATTGAGAACCTCTGGTGGGACTTAAAGAAAGCAGTTGCAGTGCGCAAGCCTAAGAATGTGACTGAACTGGAGGCTTTTGCCCATGACGAATGGGCGAAGATACCCGTAGATTGCTGCAAGACACTTGTGTCAAGCTATGCTTCAAGTTTAAAAGCGGTTATAACTGTAAAAGGATGTTGTACTAAGTACTAAGATTGAATGTCAATTGGGGGTTGAATAAAACTGATAATGATGTGAGCATAGAAAAGACATTTGTGGTTATTTCATTATAAATGTTATGTTATATTTGTCTGACCTACACATGCCTCTTTGATTTAATTGTAAGCAGGATGACTGAATGATCAAAATCAATGTCAAACTGGGCAAAACAATCAATTTAAGTGGGGGTTGAATAATTTTGAATACAACTGTATATATATAGCTCATTACTATACCAACATTGATGGATCTTGATAGCCACTAGAGGCGCTGTGTGGCAATCTTAAAACCACTCAGTGTTGATAAACAGTGATATAAAAAAATACCAATAAAAAATAGATTATATATATCCCAATCAAAAAACATATATAAACCAAAGCTTGAAATGGAAATAAGAAATAAAAATATAACATAAGATTATATTAGGAAACAATGAAAAACTGACAGTAAAGTCATTAAGTTTTTGCAAATATATTATCAAACACCCGTGGTTTGTGCTGAATTTCATCTATGTTGAAAACGTATCCAAAGAAAACAGTGATATATCCTCCACCAGACTATGGTATGGCTCCTTACCAGATCTCCACGATCCCTTATTACAGGGGATCATAAACAGCATGTAAAGGGTAGTCACTCCTAGTCACGTGGTTCAGACGTATATGATCGAATTGGGTCTCATTCACAAGTGATTCCACCGGCAACAGTGCCCACCATGTAAGAATAATAAGAATAGCTCCACACAGTGTATTAAATGAGTAAAAAGGTTTATTTAAAAAAAAGGTATTGCACTTACAGAAATGCAGTTAAAAGATCGCCTTGAATCTAATGTGCCGGCCGGAACACAAATTCATAGACACCCGTCCACTGGGGGAATGTTTGGAGCTTCTTGGGTTTTATATAGCTCCTCCTTCCTAGGAAGTAGAGAGGAGACGTTGCTGGATCTGGCGGCAGAGGAGCTATATAAAACCCAAGAAGCTCCAAACGTTCCCCCAGTGGACGGGTGTCTATGAATTTGTGTTCTGGCCGGCACATTAGATTCAAGGCGATCTTTTAACTGCATTTCTGTAAGTGCAATACCTTTTTTCAAATAAACCTTTTTACTCATTTAATACACTATGTGGAGCTATTATTATTATTCTTACATGGTGGGCACTGTTGCTGGTGGAATCACTTGTGAATGAGACCCAATTCGATCATATACGTCTGAACCACGTGACTAGGAGTGACTGACTACCCTACATGCTGTTTATGATCCCCTGTAATAAGGGATCGTGGAGATCTGGCAAGGAGCTAATCCATAGCCTGGTGGAGGATATATCACTGTTTTCTTTGGACACGTTTTCAACATAGATGAAATTCAGCACAAACCACGGGTGTTTGATAATATATTTGCAAAAACATTTGTAGCCAGATTCAGGTAGAGTTACGCCGGCGTATCAGTAGATACGGCGTCGTAACTCTGAATTTACGCCGTCGTATATTTAAGTGTATTCTCAAATTGAGATACACTTAAATCTAGCTAAGATACGACCGCTCGGCGCCCCTCGTATCTTAGCTGTCCATTTACGCCGGCCGCTCGGGGCGTGTACGCCGATTTACGCCTAGAATGCGTAAATCAGCGAGATACGCCTATTCACGAACGTACGCTTGCCCGTCGCAGTAAAGATACGCCGTTTACCTAAGGCGTTTTCAGGCCTAAAGATATTCCACCAAAAAGATGGCGCAGCCAATGTTAAGTATGGACGTCGGAACCGCGTCAAATTTTTTAATTTTTACATCGTTTGCGTAAGTCGTCCGTGAATGGGGCTGGGCGTAATTTACGTTCACGTCGAAAACCAATAAGTCTTTGCGGCGTAATTTGGAGCATGCGCACTGGGATATGTTCACGGACGGCGCATGCGCCGTTCGTTCAAAACGTCAATCACGTCGGGTCACGATGCATTAGCATAAAACACGCCCACCTCTTCACAATTTGAATTGGGCGCGCTTAGGCCGGCACATTTACCCTATGCCGCCGTAACTTAGGACGCAAGTGCTTTGTGAATACAGCACTTGCCTCTCTAACTTACGGCGGCGTAGCGTATATGAGATACGCTACGCCTGCCTAACGTTAGGCACGTGTACCTGAATCCAGCTAATGGACTTTACTGTCACAGTTTTTCATTGTTTCCCAATATAATCTTATGTTATATTTTTTTATTTCTGATTTCCATTTCAAGCTTTGGTTTATATATGTTTTTTGATTGGTATATATATATATATATATAATCTATTTTTTATTGGTATTTTTTATATCACCGTTTATCAACAATGAGTGGTTTTGAGATTGCCACACAGCGCCTCTAGTGGCTATCAAGCTCCATCAATTTTGGTATAGTAACGAGCTATATATATATATATATATATATATATATATATATATATATCACTATATATCACTCACATTTAAATCACAGTTTTGTGCTTTAAAACGTTTTTTATGTTTAGAGTCAGCGCGATTTATATATTTCTCCAATTACCTACCCTGCAGAACATATAGGTTGCTTGGAACTAGTGGGTGCAAATTTTGTCATCAGAGGTGCAGTATTTGCAGAGAAAACTTGCTTTGCACTGGAGGGCACAAGAGAAAACTACATATCAGGCGACTCCCTGATTTTGTCACACTCACATGAAAGGTTCAGACTCGTGTACATCTAAAGCAGCTCCTCTGATTCTGCCCTCCTTCAGAGCCTGAGCCAAAGACTTTTCATCCACCAGACCCCCGCGTGCCGTGTTTACTAGGAAGGCTCCTTGTCTCATCTGGAGGGAGAAAAAGATCATAAATATATCTTCTATGAGAGACTCTACATACAGTGCCCTGGAAAAGTGTGCACACCACACTTTTCACATATTTGTAAAACATTTATAATTAACCACTTAAGGACCGGACCAATATGCTGCTAAATGACCCAAGGGGTTTTTACAATTCGGCACTGCGTCGCTTTAACAGACAATTGCGCGGTCGTGCGACGTGGCTCCCAAACAAAATTGGCGTCCTTTTTTCCCCACAAATAGAGCTTTCTTTTGGTGGTATTTGATCACTTCTGCGGTTTTTATTTTTTGCGCTATAAACAAAAATAAATAGAGCGACAATTTTGAAAAAAATGCAATATTTTTTACTTTTTGCTATAATAAATACCCCCCAAAAACATATATATATTTTTTTCTCAGTTTAGGCCGATACGTATTCTTCTACCTATTTTTGGTAAAAAAAAAATCGCAATAAGCGTTTATCGATTGGTTTGCACAAAATTTATAGCGTTTACAAAATAGGGGATAGTTTTATTATTTTTTTTTTTACTACTAATGGCGGTGATCAGCGATTTTTTTCGTGACTGCGACATTATGGCGGACACTTCGGACAATTTTGACACATTTTTGGGACCATTGTCATTTTCACAGCAAAAAAATGCATTTAAATTGCATTGTTTATTGTGAAAATGACAGTTGCAGTTTGGGAGTTAACCACAGGGGGCGCTGTAGGAGTTAGGGTTCACCTAGTGTGTGTTTACAACTGTAGGGGGGTGTGGCTGTAGGTCTGAAGTCATCGATCGAGTGTCCCTATAAAAGGGATCAACTCGATCGATGCAGCCGCCACAGTGAAGCACGGGGAAGCCGCGTTTACATACGGCTCTCCCCGTTCTTCAGCTCCGGGGAGCGATCGCGAGGGGGCGGCTATAAACGAATAGCCGCGCCGTCGTCCCGGATCGCTCCTGCAGCCACGGGAACCGCCGCATGTACGGGGGGGGGGGGGGTCCCGATCGGACCCCCGACCCACATCTAGGCAGGCACGTACAGGTACGCCAATGTGCCTGTCTGTGCCATTCTGCCGACGTAAATGTACATGCGGCGGTCCGGAAGTGGTTAAAAACCATTTATCATTTTCCTACTACTTCACAATTATGTGACACTTTGTGTTGGTCTATCACATAAAACTCCAATAAAATACATTTACGTTTTTTGGTTGTAAGAGTCATACGGACATCAGAATATTTACACTCAACATGTTTCTGCGGTTACTTCTTCAGGAGAGAAAACAAAAACAAGTGGAAGAGAGGACCATACACTCAGAGGCCAAGTCATGGCTAG
Organism: Rana temporaria; assembly: GCF_905171775.1. Classification (NCBI taxonomy): domain Eukaryota; kingdom Metazoa; phylum Chordata; class Amphibia; order Anura; family Ranidae; genus Rana; species Rana temporaria. The sequence continues at coordinate 17,628,960 of NC_053496.1, forward strand.
CAATCAAAGGGGAGGCATCAGGGCCACCATTTCTGAGCCAGCATGGGAGCAAATCCAAGGGGTCCTACAGCTACTCAGTATGACGTTTCCATCAGATAAACGATACTGAGGAAAACGCAGATAATTATACGGCGGTGGGATTGATGGAACACAGCTGAATCTTAAGATGGTGGAAAGGAGATTTCATATCAGAAGACTGAATACGTCTCATTATTACCTCCATCTAGTTTGATGGCATAATACCACCATTATATAGGTAGATTCAGGTACGAAGGCTTAAACTTGCGGCGGCGTAGCTTAGCCTGTTTAGGCTACACTGCCGTAAGTTAGCTAGGCAAGTACATGATTCTCAATGTACTTGCCTGCTAATATACGGCGGCGTAGCCTAAAGCGGGCAGGCGTAATGGCGCCGAATTCAAATGTGTTGGAGGGGGGCGTGTTTGATGACAATGAGGCTTGACCTCACGTTTTTTTCTTAATGCGCATGCGCCGGGCGCCTACATTTCCCAGTGTGCATTGCGGCTAAGTACGCCACACGGGCCTATTGATTTAGACGTGGACGTAAACGACGTAAATCCCGATTTGCGGACGACTTACGCAAACGACGTAAAAAATTTGAATCTCGCGGCGGGAACGGCGGCAATACTTAACATTACTATTCCACCTAATAGGTGGAATAACTTTAGGCCTGCTAATGCCTTACGGAAACGGCGTAAAACTACTGCGGTGGCCGGGCGTACGTTCGTGAATCGGCGTATCAACTCATTTACATATTCTACGCCGACCGCAATGGAAGCGCCACCTAGCGGCCACCCGAAAAATTGCAAAATAAGATAGGACGGCGCAAGCCGACTTATCTTAGATATGTTTAAGTGTATCTCTGTTTGAGCATACGCTTAAACATAAGTCGGCGTAGATTCTGAGTTAGGTCGACTTATCTACTGATAAGCCGGCCTAACTCTACCTGAATCTACCTAATGGTGTCCAGTGTGTATGAACTAGATTCAGACTCCACCGAGTAGAAATGATAGTTTGTAGAAAACAGGGGAGGGATTTTCAAACGTCCTAAACCAGCTCCTGGATGAGGAGATTCAGCAGCGTGCATCTACCGCCGTATTATTATCTGCGTTTTCCTCAGTATTGTTTATCTGATGGAAACGTCATACTGAGTAGCTGTAGGACCCCTTGGATTTGCTCCTAAGCTGGCCCAGAAATGGTGGCCCAGATGCCTCCCCTTTGATTGCTAGCCATGACTTAGCCTCTGAGCGTATGGTCCTCTCTTCCATCTGTGATTGTTTCTTCTCCTGAAGAAGCAGGGTAACAACGAAACATGTTGAGAGTGCAATTATTCTGACGTCCATATGACTCTTGGAGGTATCCTTAGGTTTTCAGTTACCTCCCATTAGAAGTGTATTGACCATCTTAGAGGACTTAAAATGCATTTTTAATGTACATATTTTTAAATTGCAATGTCAAATAAAAACAAATTGTTTTTAACCACTTAAGACCCGGACCAAAATGCAGCTAAAAGGACCTCGCCCCTTTTTGCGATTCGGCACTGCGTCGCTTTAACTGACAATTGCGCGGTCGTGCGACGTGGCTCCCAAACAAAATTGGCGTCCTTTTTTCCCCACAAATAGAGCTTTCTTTTGGTGGTATTTGATCACCTCTGCGGTTTTTAGTTTTTGCGCTATAAACAAAAATAGAGCGACAATTTTGAAAAAAATATATATTTTTTACTTTTTGCTATAATAAATACCCCCAAAAAAATATATAAAACATTTTTTTTTTCCCTCAGTTTAGGCCGATACATATTCTTCTACATATTTTTCTTAAAAAAAAAAAATCGCAATAAGCGTTTATTGATTGGTTTGCGCAAAAGTTATAGCGTTTACAAAATAGGGGATATTTTTATGGCATTTTTATTAATATTTTGTTTTACTAGTAATGGGGGGCGATCAAGCGATTTTGTTTCAGTACTGCGACATTATGGCGGACACTTCGGACACTTTTGACACATTTTTGGGACCATTGGCATTTTTATAGCCATCAGTGCTATAAAAATGCATTGATTACTATAAAAATAAAGTGGCGTGCGCGAGAGCCGACGTATAGCTACGTGCTCTCGTGCAGGGGAGCCGACCTGCCGCCGTGAAACGACGGCGGCTGGTCGGCAAGTTGTTAAACTGCGTAGAGGGTTCTTTACTGTAAGAGCGACAAGGATGTGGAATTCCCCTCCACAGGCGGTGGTTTCAGCAGGGATTATTTAAAAAAAAAAAAACATTATATAGGCACTTAAACAACCACAACATACAGGGATATACAATGTAATCTTAACATAAAAGCACACACATAGGTTGGACTTCATGGACTTGTCTTTTTTCAGCCTTACCAACTACCGTATTTAATCGGCGTATACCGCGCACTTTTTTGCCCTGAAAATCAGGGCAAAATCGTGGGTGCGCGGTATACGCCGATACCCGCAATGAGTTTGAATACTGCGCCGACATATACCGAGCGCAGTACACTCGTGTATTGTCGGCCAGTCTCGGCTCATCTCGAGCTGACGTCCTGGACGTATAGGACGTCAGCACGGGAGTAGCCGAGCCTGCCGGACAATACACGAGTGTACTGCGCTCGGTATATGTCGGCGCAGTATTCAAACTCGGCCCGGGAAACGAGCGGGGAGGACGCAGCAGAAGGACGCCGGACCCGACGAAGAGGACACCAAAACTGTAAGTAAAAAAAAAACTTTTTTCCACAGATATTCGGGGCAACTTTAGGGGTGCGCACTATACCCCAATAAATACGGTATGTAACATCTGCTGATCCATAGAAGTGAATAAAGGACCCAATAAAAGGCTGAAGATAGATAAATATCACTTGAAGACAAACCTGCACTTTTTTTTAAGGCGGGGCCAGGGGAGGGCCGAAGGGGGGGGGGGGGGGGGGGGGGGGGCCGTCAGGTAAGCTGTACAGGATCCCATGATTTCTAACAGCGGCCCTGTGCATGCCCATAGCATTATTCCCTTCTGTGACTACCTGGTACAAACATGCTGTATGAGAAGAACACACTAATGCATAAGAAAAGAATGCTACAGCTGGAACTAGGATACAAAAACTGGTACAAAAGAACGGCATTTGAAAAAAAAAAACAACCTAAAGGGTTGAATCCCGCCGCTTGCTGGGGAAGGGGAGTGCTGTGAAAACACAGAACCAATCTAGTTACCTGTTTGATTGTGAAGTCATTAATGAGGTGATGGTTATGTTCATTCAGGTTGCAGTGCAGAGACACACAGTCACTTTGGTAAAGCAAGTCCTGTAGTGTGTAGACCCTCTGCACCCCCAGAGCCCGCTCTGTCCCGTCTTGCAGGTACGGATCATAAAAGATAATGCTGAAGCCAAACACCTTGGCTCGCACGGCTACGGCCTGTCCAACGCGACCTGCGAGGAGACAAAAACATCAGATGAGGAAACTTCTTCAAGTGCCTATATTCTCTATAGATTGTCAGTGTAAGGGGTGGCACTTCTCCACTGACCGCCAATGTAAGGGGGCACTTCTCCACTGACCGCCAATGTAAGGGGGCACTTCTCCACTGACCGCCAATGTAAGGGGGCACTTCTCCACTGACCACCAATGTAAGGGGGCACTTCTCCACTGACCACCAATGTAAGGGGGTACTTCTCCACTGACCATCAGTGTAAGAGGTGGCACTAATCCACTGACTGCCAATGTAAGGGGGCACTTCTCCACTGACCACCAATGTAAGGGGGTACTTCTCCACTGACCATCAGTGTAAGAGGTGGCACTAATCCACTGACTGCCAATGTAAGGGGGCACTTCTCCACTGACCACCAATGTAAGGGGGCACTTCTCCACTGACTATCAATGTAAGGGGGCACTAATCCACTGACTGCCAATGTAAGGGGGCACTTTTCCACTGACCACCAATGTAAGGGGGCACTTCTCCACTGACCATCAATGTAAGGGGGCACTTCTCCACTGACCATCAATGTAAGGTGGCACTTCTCCACTGACTATCAATGTAAGGGGGCACTAATCCACTGACTGCCAATGTAAGGGGGCACTTCTCCACTGACCACCAATGTAAGGGGGCACTTCTCCACTGACCGCCAATGTAAGGGGGTACTTCTCCACTGACTGCCAATGTAAGGGGGCACTTCAACACAGACAACAAATATAATGGGGCGCTTCCCTACTGACCGCCAATGTGGGGAGCACTCCACTGACTGCCAGTGTAATAGGACACTCCCCAACTGATAACCAATGTAAGAAAGCATTTCTCCACTGACCAGCAGTGTATGGGGGCACTTCACCATTGACTGCCAGCGTAATGGGAAACTTCGGGCCAGATTCACAAAAGGGATACGCCGTCGTATCTCTGTTTCTATCTATGCGGCTGATTCATAGAATCAGTTACGCATAGATATCCCTAAGATCCGACAGGTGTAATTGTTTTACACTGTCGGATCTTAGGATGCAGTTCAGCGGCCGCCGCTGGGGGGAGTTTGCGTCGTAAACCAGTGTCGGGTATGCAAATTAGGAGTTACGGCTGATCCACGACGGTTTTTCGCGTTCGCTACGTCGCCGCTAGTATAGTTTCCCGTCGCTAAGTTACACTTTTTTTTTGGTGCCTTAACTTTAGTCATTGCTGTCTAAAGTATGGCCGTCGTTCCCGCGTCGAAATTTAAAAATCAACGTCGTTCTTTTTTATTATAACTGCTATGGGGTACCCCCACCGGTACGTCCCTCCTGCCTGCTTCACCTTATCCAGCACTGTACGCAGCATTGCCCTTCGCTGTAGAGTGGCGCGAGAAAGATCTGGCAATATCTGTATCCGGGACCCCTCAAATACAATCTCTCCTGCTGCCCAGGCCCTCCTGCTTACAAGTTCCTTATGTGTGAAATATTGGAAGCAGCAAATTACGTCTCTTGGCCTGTTTATATTATCTGATGGGGGCCCCAGGGCTCTATGTAACCGCTCAAATTCGAGGGGGTGAGGGGCAGGGGGGTTCAGCAGTTGGTGACATATTGCCTCAATTGTCTGCTGTAAAGCTTCTCTCCCGATTGTCTCGGGTACCCCCCTGAACCTCAAATTCTTTCGCCTACTCCGATCCTCGATTTCCTCGACTTTGAGCTGTAAAGAATCAACTTGTAAAGCCTGTAACCTTAAAAAGAACTCGCAGACATTTCATCTACAACAGCCCTTGGAACTCCCAGAAATGTTTAAGTTTATGGAGATGGAGGTAATGGAGGTACCCAATTGGTTGCAACACCTACCAGGGCCCCCTAGAGGTACAGTCAAGTCGGCAGGATCGAGGAGGCTAGAGAGGAGAAAGGAGAACGCCCCGGTACCCCCCTAAAGAGGAAGACTAGGGACCTGCTAATATGAGGACATTTCTTTTTTTTTTTTTTTTTTTCCTCTACCTATAGAGTCTATGGATGTGTTATGAGCCTTTTTTCTCTCCAAAAAGTGAACATACTTTATTGTCCCCGGGACATTATTATCCCCTGTAGAAGGGGTACTCCTCCTTTCCCCCCCCCCCCCCCTTATTTTTATTTTTATTTTTTAAGCATTTTTTTTTGCTTCCAAGGGCTTCTCTAATAGATAGATGAAGATGGAGTCCTCCTCCCCCCCACGCCCCGTCATGTTCTCTCCCCCGTGCGGGATACCCCCAACCCCTGGGCCCGGACCACCCGAAGGAACCCCATGAATTAATAATTTATTCTATGATGCACCTTTTTTTTTTTTTTTTTTTCAGGGGGAGGGGGGTTTTTTTGGAGTGTGGGAAGTTAATTTCTCCTTTTATTTTTGGGTCTCCTTTTTTTTTTTTTTTTTTTTTTTTTTTGAGGAGAAGAATGAATCCCTTAAGGATTGTGGGACACTACACGGAAGTAGATTAATTTTTGAGCATCTATGTAATAGAATGGGATGGTACAGATAAGGTACCTCAGAGTAGGGTTATAAGGTTATATGATATAACTGTTTTTTTTTTTTGTTTTTTTTTTTGAGTGATTATTTTTTTTTAATATATATAGCGGATCACAACGAGATTAGTTGTGACACTATAGGAAGCGTCACGATGCACAACGCGACACAAAGTAACACAATGTAACAATGTATAAATAACACGCTGAATTTATATATCATGCACTGGAGTTGGGGGGGGGGTTTTCCCTCTTCGCGACTCCTGGTTGATCAAAAAGCACAGAACACAATTTTTTGGGGGTGGGGTTGGGAGATGGGTGGGGCCGGGAGGGGGGAAGAGGGGGTCAAGGGGGGGGATGGGGGGGAGGTGGGGGAGGGGAGGGATTAATAAAGGGCAAGAGGAGCCCAATTTGAAGGCTTGTGTGAGGGAGCAGGGGGAGGGGGAGCTGAGACGGGGGAGGGGAAAGTAAAAAACACGTGGGACAAAGTAATAAATGGAGGATAAGGGGAGAGGAAAGGGGAAGAAGGAGAAGTGAGGGAGGAGAGAGGGAGAAGGGGAAGAAAGAATCTTGTAGAGCCGGCAGAAAGGAAGACAGTAAGGTAAAAGAGATGGTCGGGGGGCGGCGGGAGGGAGGGGAGCATGCTGGGGTGTCTAATTTTTCTTTTCGCTTTTTTCTTTTTTTTTTTTTTGAAGCATAGCTTCTTATATATTGAACCACCTACTTGGACCAATCCCCAGATTAGTTATCGCCCACTGAACCATAGGGGGAGGGGGTTAAAAGTGGGCAATTACCCTAGAGGGGATTTAGAAGTGGGAGGCAAGGGTGGGGGGAGGAACGGGTGGGTAAGATAAAGTAGAGTGGGAGGGGGGGTTAGAGGGACTAGGGTTTTTTTTTTTTTTTTTTTTTTTTTTTCCTCTTCTTCTCTCCCCTCTTTCGGGATTTTTTGGATCCTGTTTTCCCCTCCCCCCCCTAAACGCCGGAGATGGAGGGGTTAAAGATAACCTCTTTGAATGTTAAGGGACTCAACGTTCCTGAAAAACGTAGGATGTTGATGAACGATCTGCGGTCAACAGGGACAGATATAGCCTACATTCAGGAGACGCACTTTAGGACGGAAGGGCTCCCCCTATTGCAAAATAGGTTTTTCCCACTAGCCTATCACGCAGGAAATCAGGAAGCAAAATCCAAGGGGGTCTCTATTTTGATATCCAATAGGATCCCCTGGACACTGGATGATAGACACCAAGACATAAAAGGAAGATATCTCTTCCTGAAAGGAACGATAGGAGGAATTAAAGTAACCCTAGCTACGGTATATCTACCTAACGTATATCAAGATGTTTTCTTGAAGAAAATCCTCAAGAGGTTGATGGAATTCTCGGAAGGGAAACTAATCCTGGGGGGGGATTTTAATATCCCTCTGAATCCAAAAATGGACACTTCGAGGGGAACCTCGTCTATAGCAGAGGGGGTTAGACGGGGGGTCTTGCGCAGTTTTTATGATGTCCAGTTGGTGGACGCATGGAGGACGTTGAATGGAGAAGAAAGAGATTACACATTTTATTCCAATCCACACCAGGTGTACTCTAGGATAGACCTGTTCATGATCCCCCATTACATGATCTCCTCTGTGATAGAGGTGTCCATTGGTAGTATAACTTGGTCGGACCATGCTCCGGTTAGTCTGCGTATCACACTGTCCAATATGGGGTTTAATCAGGAGAGAAGGTGGCGATTAAATGAAAGCCTTTTGCAGAATAGGGAAGTGAGGGAAGATGTTGCTCGGGAAATTACAGAATATTTCCGAATAAATGATACCCCTGGGAGCAACCCAGGGATGGTATGGGAAGCACATAAGGCGGTGATTAGGGGGGTCCTGATTAAACATGGAACGAATTTAAAAAGGAAGCGAGAACAACAGGTTAAAAAAATACTAGAAGAAATTCAGGAACTGGAACTCCAACATAAAAAATCATACACCCCCCAGATAGGCAGAGAACTGAGCCACCTGAGAAGACAGATTACAGATATTTTATGTTATAAAGCTAAAGCAAGCATACAAAGAGGAAGGAAAATAAACTACGAATTTGGAGATAAGTGCAGTAAATTGCTAGCCGGGAAACTGAAAGAGAAGAGCCAACAGACATATGTCCCACAAATTAAGGTGAAGGAGGGTCAACTAAAACGGAAACCAAAGGACATAGTGGAGGAGTTTGGTAGATATTACTCCTCTCTATACAATCTGAAACAGTCATCAGTAGAGCCATCAAAACTAGAAGAATATCTCTCAGTAACTGAATTAGCTAGGCTGTCATCAATTGCCCGGGACAGTCTGGAAACCTCGATTTCGACAGAGGAATTAGAGGCCGCATTAAAAACGATGGCGGACGGGAAAGCCCCGGGCCCAGATGGCTACACAATAAGATACTATAAAGAATTTGGAACATTATTGGGAGGTCAATTAACAAAGCTCTTTAATGAAGTGGGTCAGACGGCTACTTTTCCGCCGGACTCTTCATTGGCCCATATTACAGTTATCCACAAAGAGGGGAAGGATCCGTCGGAGTGTGGCAGTTATAGGCCGATTTCGCTACTAAACTCCGATTTAAAACTTTTCACGAAAGTATTAGCAAGACGAATCCAGGTGTGGCTACCCGAGCTAGTGGATAGGGATCAAGTAGGGTTTGTTCCCACAAGGGAGGCAAGAGATGGCACAATAAGGGTCCTTAACTTGGTGCATAGGGCGGACGACGGGGATATCCCTTGCGTGTTCCTAAATACCGACGCCGAGAAGGCCTTTGATAGAGTGAGTTGGAAGTTCCTGTTTTCAGTGCTGAGACATGTTGGGATGGGGGAAAATATGTTAAGATGGATTGGAAGTGTATACACAGACATACGTGCGGCAGTGAGAGTGAATGGGATATTTTCCAAAAATTTTCCAGTTACAAATGGAACGCGCCAGGGATGTCCCCTGTCGCCGCTACTATTTGTGCTATCTCTGGAGCCCTTGTTAAGCAAAATACGCCAAAACCCAGATATACAGGGTATCCAGATAGGAGAGGGGAGACATAAAGTAACAGCTTTTGCAGATGATATGCTGTTTACAGTATCAAATCCACATGTCTCTCTCCCCAATCTTGTCAAAGAAATAACTAAATTTGGAGAGTTCTCTAACTTAAAAATAAATCAAGCAAAGTCTGAAGCAATGAGCGTGTCAATGACATCACAGAAACGGGCGATTATACAACAAAATTTTGGTTTTAAATGGAGGACCGCACTTAAATACTTGGGTACCCTGATCCCTGCAAACTTAAAAGAAGTTTTTAAAATAAATTTTCCACCGCTTTTTAACACAATAAGAATATCACTCGAGAAATGGCAACATGGATTTCATTCATGGTTCGGTAGAAACAACATAATAAAAATGAATATTTTGCCAAAAATTACATATTTGTTTCAAACTCTGCCAACGAATATACCGCAGGCCTTTCTCCGACAAATGGAGTCTCTTTTGATGAGATTTATTTGGGCGGGGAAAAAGGCAAGGATAAAAAAAGAGGTGATGAGGGTACCCAGGTGCTTTGGTGGGATGGCAGTCCCAGATATTGTCAAATATTATCAGGCGGCACACCTGACGAGATTAATAGACTGGTGTAGAAACGGACATTATAAAAGGTGGGTCGAAGTTGAACAACAGTCTTGCTCAATAGCACTAAATAGAGCCCCTTGGTGTTATAAAATACTACCAAGCAAGATGAGGAAACATCCCACAATTGGACCAACGCTGCTAATTGCAGCTAGAATATGCAAAAACCCAAAATTCTCTACAAAATGTTCCCCCCTGTTTCCCATATTGGGGAACCCAGGATTTATACCAGGCACAGGAGGAATAGTTTTTAACAAACTAAAAGAAAGGGGCAAGGTGCAGGTATCACACTTTTTACAAATAAACACATGGCCATCAATAGAGGATTTGACGAGGAGAGGGGGGAATTATGAGTTAAGCGCCTGGCAAGCACTTTAATTAAGTTACTTTTTAAGATCCTTGGGACAACCATCTAATTTTCGGCGACAATTAACTAAATTTGAACAATACTGTGATGAGGAGGAACCAATACAAAGAGTAAGTTCAAAGATGTACAGAATATTGAATTCCCCTCAAGAAGACTTTGAGTTGCCAGGGTTGAGAAAATGGGAGAGAGATTTGGGAAGAAATTTTTCACAGACACAGCGTAAACACATAATACATTTAGCATTATATTCCTCAATATCCACACGTATACAGGAATCCAATTACAAATTATTGACCCAATGGTACTATACACCAGAAAAGCTGCATAAATTTAGCAAGGAAAATTCAGAGTATTGTTGGAGATGTGGGCTGGAGCAGGGAACCTTATTGCACATTTTCTGGTCCTGTGCAAAAGTAAGAGATTACTGGAAAGAAGTCCAGAGAATTGTTCAAAAATTTACGGAGCACCAGATTCCGGATGATCCGGCCTTTTTTCTGCTCCATTGCTCACAAATCCCAATACGAGAATATAAAAAATCGGTGATATGTCATCTTATAAATACGGCCAAGCAAGGGATAACACTACAGTGGAGAGATAGCATACCACCATCTATTGTGAGATGGCTTAACAGAGTGAGAGAGACCGGAGCTATAGAAGACTCAATACTCTCAGCTAGGAATAAAAAGGAACAATACGTAGAAACATGGACAGGGTGGAATCAGTACATGAAAACGGAAGAAGGGAAGAGGATGTTAGAGGAATAGAGAAAGAAGAACAGAATTTGTTAGGACGGGAGTAGACAGAGAGGAGCTGAAGAGGAGAAACAAGAGAGGACACGTCCGTCTCCGGGGGGGGGGGGGGGGGGGGGGAGAGGGGGAGGGGGGGGGATTTGGTTTCTTAGGGTTTTTTTTTTTTTTTTTTTTTTTTTTGAGGCTTGTTTTGTTTATTAGATCAAAGGGGAGTTAGGTAGGGAACAAGGAAGGTTAAGGGAACAGAGTATGTATGAGGTAATACATTGGTCTGGAGGAAATGGGAAAACAGGCTTCAGATAGGAAGTTGCTGAATATAGGAATAGGGGAGGGGAACCGGGAAGGTGCAAACCCGAGCTCTCTCTCCTTTTTTTCTTTTTTTCTTTTTTTTTATTATCCATCCGGCCGGCTCATCTGAGGGTTCCCTTCAGACTGTATGTTTGGTAGCAATATGTTAATGCATATAAGATATATGTTATGTCAATTCTCTGTAACCTTGACTATTTAAAATAAAGAAAATTTAAATATGAAAAAAAAAAAAAAAAAAAAAAATCAACGTCGTTTGCGTAAGCCGTCCGGGAATACGGAAGTACGCTACGCGCGTCGCCGTTCAAAAAAAATGACGTCACGGCGCGCAAAGCACGGCGGGAGTTCGGAAACGGAGCATGAGCAGTAGGTCCGGCGCGGGAGCGCGCCTAATTTAAATGGCACACGCCCATTTGAATTGGCCCGCCTTGCGCCGGAGGCCGCGGGCGTAGGTTTTCATCGCAAGTGCTTGGTGAATCAGGCACTTGCGATGAAAAATTGCGGCGGTGTAACTTATCTAGGATAAGTTACGCCGCCGCGATTCTTCGTGAATCTGGACCTTCATTCCTGACCTCCAATGCACTTATCAAGTGTCCATCGATGCAGAGGACACTACAGTTTTACCTTCCTTTGTTACCGTTCTGCCCATTGCTATTACATTTTATGATCATTACTGTATATAATACTGTGGTATAAGGTGAAGAAGTTAAAAAGTGCTCCATACTTGGGGTTAAACACACCAGGTATTCCTTATTTCCCATCCCATTTATTTTACTTTAAAACATTTTACAACTTACTGAGAGTAGTGGAGATCATCATTTTTTGTTGGGGTTTCCTTACACCAGAAAATTATTTCCAGGGTTCCTCAGGAGGAAAGAGCGGCTCGTCTAGTGATTGTGTAGGCATATTGGATGCATGCTTTGTGAGATTTCCCCTGCAGCTCTCAAGGTTTTCTAATCATGTCTCCTGCACATAAGGAGCTTTTCATCACTCTGCCATTAGCAATCCGCTTCTTTCTTCTAATCTTTAACCCCCTGTACTCAGCAAATTACATCACACTTGTAATACACCGAGTGCCACGGGCGAAACTTGTGAGGATAGTGTATAGTTACTTGGCATTAAGCCTACAGCCTGGCCCGGATTTACTCCCTTTGCCGCCCCAAGGCCGGGTCCTTCAATGCCGCCCCCGCCTGCGCAGTACAGGGGGGACATTATCCGCCGGGGGACTTTTTCGGCAGGACACTGAGAAGCAGGGGGGGTGCTGCTGCCGAAAATGACATTGAGAACCGGGGGGGGGGGGGGGGATGTTGCTGACAAAAATGACATTGATCATTGGGGGGTGCTGCTGCTGATCATGACATTGAATGAACCATCTCACCTCCTCTTCCCTCTGTTTTCTCTCCTCTCACCATTCGTGACATGACAGGGGGGGGGGGACTCCCGAAATAAAAGTGTCCTCTCCTCTCAGCTGCAGTGCCACCCCTGCACCCACTGCCGCCCCAAGGCCTGGCCTTGTTGGCCTGGTCTGGAATCCGGCCCTGCCTACAGCCAGAGCCCAGCTATACCCTTTATTCTGTCATTGTCCGGCTCAAATGTTGTATTTTTGCTTTTACAGCTGTCTGAATAATTGTATACCGGTATCTGTTCTGTAAAGTGTCTCCAGTGGATAGTTGGATAATGTTTGTAAAATAAAAACCTTTATTTGTCCATTTTGGTTTAAAAGCAAATTTTAAAGCGGAGGTCCAGCTGTAAAAAAAAATCTTTAAAGTCAGCAGCTACAAACACTGTAGCGGCTGACTTTTAATAAGGACACTTACCTGTCCAGGGTGCTCGCGATGTCGGCCGCCCGAGGCCGATCCGTTCATCGGATCGGGTCCTGGCGCTGCCATTTGAAGTAAAGGAAACAGGCAGTGGAGCCTTGCGGCTTCACTGACCGTTTCCTACTGCGCAGAAAACAGCTTGCCCAAATGTCCCACAAGACAACGTGAGGAGGAGAAGAATGAAGACATACCACGGAATAGGAAGTGTCAGATTAGGATGACCTGCCTAGTAACGGCCATTTCTGGTAAGTATAAAAAAAAAAAAATCTAATTTTTTGGAGCCTTTTTGTCAATTTTTTTTTTTTTTAGGGTGGGTCTCCGCTTTAACCACTTAAGGACCGGACCGATATGCTGCTAAATGACCCAAGGGGTTTTTACAATTCGGCACTGCGTCGCTTTAACAGACAATTGCGCGGTCGTGCGAAGTGGCTCCCAAACAAAATTGGCGTCTTTTTTTCCCCACAAGTAGAGCTTTCTTTTGGTGGTATTTGATCACCTCTGCGGTTTTTAGTTTTTGCGCTATAAACAAAAATAGAGCGACAATTTTGAAAAAAATTCAGTATTTTTAACTTTTTGCTATAATAAATATCCCCCAAAAACATATATAAAAAAAAAATTTGTCCTCAGTTTAGGCCGATACGTATTCTTCTACCTATTTTTGGTAAAAAAAAACGCAATAAGCGTTTACCGATTGGTTTGCGCAAAATTTATAGCGTTTACAAAATAGGGGATAGTTTTTTTTTTTTATTTTTTTTTTTACTACTAATGGCGGCGATCAGCGTTTTTTTTCGTGACTGCGACAATATGGCGGACACTTCGGACAATTTTGACACATTTTTGGGACCATTGTAATTTTCACAGCAAAAAATGCATTTAAATTGCATTGTTTATTGTGAAAATGACAGTTGCAGTTTGGGAGTTAACCACAGGGAGCGCTGTAGGAGTTAGGGTTCACCTAGTGTGTGTTTACAACTGTAGGGGGGTGTGGCTGTAGGTCTGACGTCATCGATCGAGTCTCCCTATAAAAGGGATGACACGATCGATGCAGCCGCAACAGTGAAGCACGGGGAAGCCGTGTTTACATACGGCTCTCCCCGTTCTTCAGCTCCGGGGAGCGATCGCGAGGGGGCGGCTAGAGACGAATAGCCGCGCCCTTGTCCCGTATCGCTCCTGAAGCCACGGGAATCGCCGCATTTACGGGGGGGGGTCCCGATCGGACCCCCGACCCACGTCAAGCAGAGCACGTACAGGTACGTACATGTGCCTGTCCGCGCCATTTTGCCGACGTACATGTACATGCGGCGGTCCGGAAGTGGTTAAAGCATTTATTATATTTGCTATATTTACAACTGTAGGCAAAACATTATTTTTTTTTCTCATTTTGGATAGCATAAGGGAGGAGATTTTTCTTTACTTCCTGTCCCATAGCCAAAACAGGAGGTGAGAGGAAATTCCTGCAATTCCATTTGTTTTGTTTTTTTTTGCAACCCAAAACCATTAGTGTATTCTGAGGCCCCGTACACACGACCGTTTTTCTCGGCAGAATTCAGCAAGAAACTCGATGGGAGACGTATTCTGCCGAGAAAACCGGTCGTGTGTACACTTTTTCGCCGAGAAACCTGTCGGGAAACTCATCGAGCCAAAAAGAGAGCATGTTCTCTATTTCCTCGATGGGCAATGGGAACATTTGGCTCGACGAGTTTTCTGACAGCCGAACAAGGAACTCGACGAGCAAAACGATGCGTTTTGCCCGTCGAGTTTCTCGGCCGTGTGTACGCGGCCTGACAGTGGAGGGTGAGCTTGTCAGAATACAATGCTCTTGTAGGACGTGGTAATTTGTAGTTTTTAAGAAGGGGAAAAAAAAACTGATTCCTCCATCCACACTTATGAGGTGAATGAATCTGTTTCAATCTATTTTTCAGCTCACTGGCTGAACAAGAAAAAAAAAAAAGCATAACCTGTAGGGCCAGCTTTATGCTTGAGGCCTCTTCTCGGATAGTTTTCCTACCTCAGAGTTTTTCTAATTCAGAATTGGTTCCAGATTGCATTCTCTTGGACCTTAAGCCCCCGTTCACACCTAGGCGTATATACGCCTGTAGTGCGCCGCCGCAGCCGCCCCTGATACGCTGGAGGGATGATTTCACATTGCCCTGTATGGAGATGGTTCACATCTCCACGCCGAACGCCTGAAAACAAGTCCCGGACCTTTTTTTCAGGCGGCGTTCGGCATAGGAGATGTGAACCATCTCCATAGAGGGGGTAAGGCTGCATTCACAATCGCGGCGTTTTGTCGCCGCAAATCGCGGTACAAAACGCCGCAATTTGTCGCCGCAATTCACGGGACAAAACGCCGCAATTTTGTACGCCATGGTGTGAATGCAGCCTAAGACTCTTGCTATTGTTTTTCACTTAGCGCTTTCATTTGTAGTTCAACCGCTCCAAAGATGCTGCTTGCAGGAGTTTTTTTTTTTTATGGTCCTGCTAGCACATCGCCTTGGTGTGAAAGCACTCGGGTTTTCACACTGAGACTGCAGCAGAGCCATTTTTAGCCCAAAAAACACCTCCAGTGTGAAAGGGGTCTGAAGGAGTACACAGCCAAAGCTCATTTGTCTGTACTTCTCCTGTGAAAATCATTTTCAACAGGCAGCGGGGCTGTCGGCTGACATCACAAGAGCTAGTCCAGGCTTGGGAAGGATGGCGAACATATGGTCGGGATCCGCCCACATGCCTGGACCATCACCCGGCTCACCCTCTCAGCAAGCCGCTGAGAGGCTGAGCCGGCCACCCCTGCCCCATCCACAGACAGACTGACAGTCATTAGCTCACTGCTCACGGATGCTGTGATGCCGCGTACACACGGTCTAAAAAATTACGTTTTTCAGGCTCTAGAAAAAACGATTCATAGTGTGGGCACCCGGCCGTGACAGCTTTCAGCTCTATGAATGGACAGGCGATCTCATGGGACCTGTCACGAGTCCCTGGAGATTGCCTAAAGGGAGGGGCAGCCTAAGGCGAGAAGAGAAGTCGCCGAGGCGGTCCCTGGGCGGGTGTGGGACAGAAAGCACCTACCGAAGCCCCCCCCCCCCCCCCCCAAGAAAATGACATGCCAAATGTGGCTTCATGAATTCTGAATGTAAATCTGATCCCATTTTTTTTAGAAACTAACACCTGCTGATGGGCATATTTTATGTTAAGGGGCACTCTGATAGGCACAACAAAATGTGTCCATCAGTGTGCCCCTTAACATAAAATATGCTCATCAGTGTGCACATTAAAAATATACCCATCAGCGTGCCCCTTAAAATAAAATGTGCCCATCAGAGTGCCCCTTAAAATAAAGTTCGTCCATCAGAGTGCCCCTTAACATAAAAAAATGTGCCCATCATCGTGACCATTAATGACATATGCCCAGCAGTGTACACAATAACAAATCTGCCCATTAGTGACAACTATTTAACTTGTCACATACCTTGCATGCAAGATGGGCGAAAGCTGCGTGATCAGGAGAGCCCGGGACCGCGAGTAGCAGGGGGGCGGGGCGCGCACGGGACGTCACGCCCCAATCTCGCAAAGAGAGCCAGGAGTGGACCCGCAAGCTGCAGGGGGCGCGGCACGCACGTGACGTCAAGCCCCGTGAATGCAAGCTTGTTTTCTCCGCTCTCAGCGTCACTGGTTGCTGGGGAAACCCGCAGCCCCAGCAAACCAACGCGGACATTTAAAATTATACTGGCGGCATGGCGGTCCGGGCAGAAGCGCCACCCGGGCCGGACTGGGACCGCGGGTCGCCATTTAGTGACGGCTGACATAGATCAAGACAATAGCAAAATAGAAAAAAATTAAAAAGGATACCGGTGACCAGTTGGCGCTGGCGAGGGGCCACTCAATTGCAAATTCGAAGCCGCATTGCAGGTAGACATCAGAAATTATTAACATTTATATTTAAATGGAATTTCTGCTTTGTAATTACTGCCCACTGCTGCAGTAACTACCCCTAAGGGAAATCTTATCTAATAAAACGACTGCAATAATGGGATCGCTATGCGTTTAAAATAAGAATTGACTTGCGCCGCTTCACAGCTTCCAATCATATTCTCCCTTTTAACCTCCATTATTTCAGGGCAGGTTAGTGCCTGATTAGTTGTTATGGAATTTAATTCCGTGGCCCATTTTAGCCAGCTTTCCAGTATAGTACTTACCAAATCCTATTAAGCCGAGAGTCTCTCCGCGCACCCGGGCCGCTCCAGACGCTACTTCTCTTATCTGCTCCACACTGTGTACCCGTGTCCCTTCCCGCAGTGCCTGGTACAGCCACGTGTTCCTCCGGTAAAGATTAAGGATGTGACAGATTGTAGAATCAGCCGTCTCTTCAACAGCCGCTGATGGGATGTTGCACACAGCCACTCCTGAAAGACACACGCATTATTCAAGTTGTCATCTCCTGCGGAAAAAACATCTCTGAACACAACTTGTCTGCTCTGCTCAGGAAGAACAGAAGACGTGGTGATCACCGAACCCTTTATCAAACATCCCTACAATGTATATAGGAGTCTCCAGACAGTAGAGCTGCGCCATTCTGGCCAAAATGAGAATCGCAATTTTTTTGCTTAGAATAAAGATCACGATTCTCTCACGGTGTAAAATCTTTCACATTATACCAAAAAAATTGGGCCAACTTTACTGGTTACTTTAACCACTTAAGACCCGGACCTTTAGGCAGCTAAAGGACCTGGCCAGTTTTTGCGATTCGGCACTGCGTCGCTTTAACCGACAATTGCGCGGTCGTGCGACGTGGCTCCCAAACAAAATTGGCGGCCTTTTTTCCCCCTACAAATAGAGCTTTCTTTTGGTGGTATTTCATCACCTCTGCAGTTTTTATTTTTTGCGCTATAAACAAAAAAAGAACAATTTTGAAAAAACAAACAATATTTTGTACTTTTTTGCTGTAATAATTTAAAAAAAAAAAAAAATGCTATTTTTTTCCTCAGTTTAGGCCGATATGTATTCTTCTACATATTAATAGAAAAAAAAATTGCAAAAGCGTATTCTGTTTGCGCAAAAGTTATAGCGTCTACAAAATAGGGAAAAGATTTATGATGGGGGGAGGAGAATGTGATGGGGGGGAGGAGACTGTGATGGGGTGGGGGGGGGGGGTCTGTGATGGAGAGGAGTTTGTGTTGGGGGAGATTTGTGATGGGGGGGTCTGCGATGGGGGCTTTGTGATGGATGACCTGATATGGGGGCTTTTTGATGGGGGGAATCTGTGAGGGGGGGGGATCTGTGATGGAGAGGAGTCTGATGGAAGGGTCCTGTGATGCAGAGGGGGTTCTGATGGGGAGGGGATCTGTGATGAGGGAGTCTATGAAATAAAAATACGTTTTTGTTGATTAAAATAGTTTTTTATTTTAAATATTAAATCGTTGTTTTTTTTCTCACAACAAATATGATGTGTGCATAGGAATCTATTCAGATTTTTTTTAAACTATAGTCCGGCCCCCCAACAGTCGGAGGGACCGTGAACTGGCCCCCTGTTTAAAAAGTTTGAGGATCCCTGTCCTAGATCTATGCTGACAATCAAGCTTTATACTATGATGGCATTCATGAGAAAGAACAAACTAGAAACATTTCCTCTGCTTTGTAGATGATGGAATGTTTTGCTGCTCTGGATTTACATTATTAACAAAATGGTTACTAAAAGAGAATGAAGACAGCAGGTAATGTGAGGGCTTGTACTGAAAACAGTCATTTAGCAGCTAGTGGTGACAAATTAAATACCAGCAACTGCAATTTAACCCGTTATACTCATTTGAATGCGTCCATAGAACAAGCAGAAATGGAGTAATTATCAATCTCAAAGAGAGAAAACGCATCTATAATGTGCAAACATTGGTTCATGTTTAAAGTTCAACTTCTGGATGGAAAAAAGAACAAAAATAAAAGTAGGGTAGTTCAAAAAGCAGGGACAATGGGTAAAAAACAGGTTACATTCAATCCCTGGATTCTAAACAAGAAAGGTTCTGTAGGTTTGTTCTTAAGTGTTCATATGTAGATTGGAACAGATACATTTTTTAAGTGTAAAAAATGTATTAAGGTTTGGGTAGATAGTATAGGGAAGGGTTGACAACCCTGTAGCGTTTGTTTTGTTATCTGTGGCCCTGTTCATAAGATTTTACCTCACTTACTGTCCCAGTGACAATTGGATTTGAAGAATGTTGGGTTATCGTAGGAGTGAATTTCCCTTCCTAGGGGGAGATTTCCTCTCACTTCCTGTTGTCTCCCTCTGTTTCTAAGGCCCCTTTCACACGGGGCAGATCAGTAATGATCCGCCCCGTGAACCTCCGCTTGCTCAGCGGGGATCGCTCCGTTGATCCCTGCTGAGCCGGCGGATGACAGGGCGGTCCCCGCACACTGTGCAGGGACCGCCCTGTCTTTCCTCCGCTCTCCCCTATGGGAGGATCGGATGAACACGAACCGTATGTCCATGTTCATCCGATCCGATGACGGATGGAAAAGTAGGTTTTTCCTCCTTCACCGCTGACATCCGCGACTCCATAGAGGAGCACGGAGCGCCCGTTCAGGCCTGCCTAAAAAACTGGCAGGCGGACCTGAACGGGCCGCCCGTGTGAAAGAGCCCCAAGTCAGATGTAGGTCGGATGGATGTAACTCGGGGACTGCCTGTACTGAATTCCGCACAATATTGTGACTAAGCCTAGAAGTGTGATTGTCTCATCATTTGCATTGCGGTCACATACCCATGTCTCCGGCTGCCTTGATGTCAATGTTGTCGAATCCGCTGCCTATCCGCACTATAACTCGCAGAGACTTGAACTTTTCCAGATCTTCACGTGTTAACGTTATGGTGTGATACATCATGGCTCCCACTGCCTCATTCAGGACCTAAAGAAAAAAAAAAAAGAACAGAGATGCCATTACAAACACCCGAGAGAAAAAAATAAATAAAGGTTTTACTCCTGCCCATACTAAGCCATCCAAAATCAGGCCCATGTACAACATTTCTCCTATCAGTTTTCTGATGCTCAAGAGTTCCAACTTGTGTACTAAAGACATCTTCATGCTTGGCTTGTAATGCCGTGTACACATGATCATTTTTCGGCATGAAAAAAATACGAAGTTTTTAAAAACGTCATTTAAAATGATCGTGTGTGGGCTTCACATTATTTTTCGGCTTCTGAAAAACGACAACAAAAAATTCGACCATGCTGCATTTTTTAACGTCGTTTTAAAAAATAAATAAATCGTTTTTCGGGTTGTAAAAAATTATCGTGTGTGGGCTAAAACAACGTTTTAAACCCGCGCATGCTCAGAAGTTATGAGACGGGAGCGCTCGTTCTGCTAAAACTACCGTTCATAATGGAGTAAGCACATTCATCACGCTGTAACAGACAGAAAAGCGCAAATCGTCTTTTACTAACACGGAATCAGCTAAAGCAGCCCAAAGGCGAATGGAACTTCCCCTTTAGAGTGCCGTCGTTGTACGTCACCGCGCTTTGTTCATAATTTTTTTTAAAACGATGGTGTGTGGGCAACGTAGTTTTTAATAATGAAGTTGGAAAAACGTCTTTTTTTTCATGCCGA
Source organism: Rana temporaria (assembly GCF_905171775.1). Lineage (NCBI taxonomy): Eukaryota > Metazoa > Chordata > Amphibia > Anura > Ranidae > Rana > Rana temporaria. The sequence goes on from NC_053496.1 coordinate 17,649,394, forward strand.
AAAATGATCGTGTGTACGCGGCATAAGCCTTTCATCGGAAGCACACTGGCTCTAAGGTTGTATAAACAGATCATGCCATCCTAGATACACATTAGAACAACAAGTGTTAGGCTTCATTTCCATGGACGTTTTTACAGCCACTTTGTTTAGCCTTTTTTATAGCTTAAAAACGCCTGTCCATGTTTTATTTTATTTTTTTGAGCTGGAGCTCAAAAACGCAGTGGTAGCGTTTTTTGAGCGTTTAACGTCTGGCGTTTTTACAGCTCTAAGGCTGGAGCTTCAGAACGCACTGGTCCTGTTTTTTTTTGCAGCTTAAAAACGGTTCAGCCATCTACAGCTCAAAAACGTCATGGTGGGCATGGGGCCATAGACTAACAGAGAGCCGTTTTTAAGCTGCAAAAAAAAGCTCAGAAAAGTGGCTGTAAAAACGTCCAAAAACGTCCATGGAAATTAAGCCTTAAAAAGGTACTGAGAAATGGACTTTGTAGTCACCAATTATAAAAATACAAATACGTTTATTGACATATAACCCGTGAAGGTTATTGAAAAAGGAGAAAACAATACATAAAATAAACTATAAAAAGCTACAGTAACAACTGCAGTGACAACAAATGAATCCAATGAAAGTCCGAAAGAAGTCACCACATCTCACAAGGGACGTGTATGACTAGAATACGTGATAGAACGAATGTTAGCTCTACATGTTTCGTGGGGACAGCTTCTTCAGGAGTTAGTAATATCATATAAAAGTAACAAGATGTACTTGAAGGTGGATTTTTTTACAGAAGAAATTTTTTAAAATAGTGGTGAATTACTGGATTTCCAGAAACGGACCTCATCGATATCCAAATGGGACAGTTCTCTCAGGCAGCCACAAATAAAAAAGATAAAAAGTGGCAGCCGAGCTGGATAGGCCAAAATTATTTTAAACCCATATAAGATTAAAGAGGTATGCCATTAAACTTGTGGGGTAAACCTATAGGGAAGCTTTGCAAAGCAGGTTACCGTAGTGATACGGTGATGTAATACCAACAAGAGATATATAATAGGAACGTCCACGTCCGGAGGTCCGGGGATAGAGTTGCTACACATTGTAGATACACATTACACCCATTCATACTGGTTCTATATATTTATAGGATCATGAAAAACAGAATGTACTGCTATAGGAAGCAATGGCGGCCCATCCATTAGGGGCACGCCCCCCCCCCCCTAGTCCATGCGCCTCTTATCTACATGCAGGGCGCCAGACGCATGGAAACACGCTATTAGAGCCGGGTGGGCCCCGAGTCCACACACTTGTGTGTCCAGTGCCGATCCTGACCTCCCTGGGGCCCTAAGCAAAATGACACGGCACATTAAAAATGAGAAGCGGGGGGCGCTGACGACAGTGACATGTCACATTAAAGAAAGTTGAGAAGCGGGGGAGGGGGTGTTCTGCTTTCGGAAATGACATCTTGCATTAAATTGAGAAGCGGGGGGTGCGGACTTCTTACCTCTTCTCCCATGCAGCCAGCGAGTTGAGAAGCGGGGTAAGGGGGCGAAAATGACTTCTCACCAGGCGGGGCCTCTATTAATTTGGGGGGGCCTTCGCAGCTTTGCAGGGCCCTAAGCGGCTTGCATAGTGAGCCTATAGGCCCCCCCCCCCCCCCCCCAAGTATATTGAGGTACAAAAGAACAGTAGAAATCACATACAACTGGGTTATACCACTGTCTTGAGGTGGACTAAACAATGGCAAATAAATAAACATTGACGTCCTAGAGATCAGGGCAAGACTGATGAGCCTTGCCCTGGCGATCAATCAGGAGAGGAAACTAGGCAAGATAACAATAGTTTAAACTTGGTAGGTAATCTCTAATCCAGGGCTCGACAAATCCCGGGCGCCAGGTCGCCATGGCGACTAGAAATGGTGTCCTGGCGACTTGGCTTGGAAGGTGGCGCCATCTGGTGGTGGCGGCCGTTGGTATTACAAGTAGGGTTGTCCAGATACCGATACCAGTATCGGGACCGATACCGAGTATTTGCGGGAGTACTCGTACTCGCGCAAATACCCCCGATACCTAAATAGAATACTTTCCCCCCCCCTTTCCCCCCACCGCTGCCGCCGCATCGAGGGACATGGCTAGAGGGACATTGCTGCATATGTGGGGGACATGGCTGCATTTGGGGACACATTTAAAAAAAGTATCGGTATTCGGTATCGGCGACTACTTGAAAAAAAGTATCGGTACTTGTACTCGGTCCTAAAAAAGTGGTATCGGGACAACCCTAATTACAAGTTAAGCATTACAAGTTAAACGGCAATTCTAATGTAATTTTTCACTATTTTTCACTGCCATCTTCTTCCCACTAATTAGAACCCCCCAAACATTATATATATTTTTTATCCTAACACCCTAGAGAATAAAATGGCGATCGTTACAATACTTTCTGTCACGCCGTATTTGCGCAGCGGTCTTACAAGCGCACTTTTTTTGGGAAAAAAATTACACTTTTTTTAATTAAAAAATTAGACAACAGTAAATTTATCCCCATTTTTTTTAATATTATGAAAGATAATGTTACGCCGAGTAAATTCATACCCAACACGTCACGCTTCAAAATTGCGTCCGCTCATGGAATGCCGACAAACTTTTACCCTTTAAAATCTTCATAAGCGACGTTTAAAAAAATCAACAGGTTGCATGTTTTGAGTTACAGAGGAGGTCTAGGGCTAGAATTATTGCTCTCGCTCTACCAATCGCGGCGATACCTCACTTGTGTGGTTTGAACACCGTTTACATATGCGGCCGCTGCTCACGTATGTGTTCGCTTCTGCGCACAAGCTCGTCGGGACGGGGCGCGTTTTCTGGCTCCTAACTTTACCTGGCTCCTAGATTCCAAGCAAATTTGTCGAACCCTGCTCTAATCTATGGTTCAGGTTAGGGTTGTCCCGATACCGATACCAGTATCGGGACCGATACCGAGTATTTGCGGGAGTACTCGTACTCCCGCAAATACTCCCGATACTAAAATAGAATACTTGTTCAACCCCCCGCCGCCGCAAACCGCAAAGCCACCGCCGCTGTTAATCAGCGTGCGGGGAACAGTTTTCGTTTGAATAGCTGTATCCCCGCCGTGTATAGACACTCCCCCTTTGCGCGTGATTGGACGGATGATCTGTCCAATCCCGCGCAAGGGGGAGTGTCTATACACGGCGGGGATACAGCTATTCAAACGAAAGCTGTTCCCCGCACGCTGATTAACGGCGGCATCAAGGTATGGGAGACATGGCTGGAATGTGGGGGGGGGGGACATGGCTGGAATGTGGGGGGGGGGGACATGGCTGGAATGTGGGGGGGGGGACATGGCTGGAATGTGGGGGGGGGGGACATGGCTGGAATATGTGGGGGGACATGGCTGGAATATGTGGGGGGACATGGCTGGAATATGTGGGGGGACATGGCTGGAATATGTGGGGGGACATGGCTGGAATATGTGGGGGGACATGGCTGGAATATGTGGGGGGACATGGCTGGAAGATGTGGGGGGACATGGCTGGAATATGTGGGGGGACATGGCTGGAATATGTGGGGGGACATGGCTGGAATATGTGGGGGGACATGGCTGGAATATGTGGGGGGACATGGCTGGAATATGTGGGGGACATGGCTGGAATATGTGGGGGACATGGCTGGATATATGTGGGGGACATGGCTGCATTATGTGGGGGGCATGGCTGCAATATATGGGGGACATGGCTGGAATATGTGGGGGACATGGCTGGATATATGTGGGGGACATATGGGGGGGACATGGCTGGATATATGTGGGGGACATATGGGGGGGACATGGCTGGATATGGGGGGGGGACATGGCTGCATCTGTGGGGGGACATGGCTGCATATGGGGGGGACATGGCTGCATTTGTGGGGGGACATGGCTGCATTTGGGGACACATTTAAAAAAAGTATCGGTATTCGGTATCGGCGAGTACATAAAAAAAGTATCGGTACTTGTACTCAGTCCTAAAAAAAGTGGTATCGGGACAACCCTAGTTCAGGTAATCTCCAAAGATGGTTCAACAATAGAAGGATATGTTCTATAAAGAACAGAAGCCACCTGGATGTACAAACTGAAAAAAATTAAATCAGTTTCTTAAAAGGGTCAATAAAAAAGCAAAAACAGAAAAGCAAATAGAACAAGTGAAAAAGCTGTTGATTCAGGTAAGGGAAATGTCTAGGGGGTTTCGGGAACCAGAAATGGGACAAAGAAAAAAATCGAAGAACTCCTCCAAGGAATGGATAGAAGAACGGAGATAAAAACAGATCTATCTAGAGATCTCCTGCAGGGGAGAGAACATTGGAGGAAGACTGGTAGTACATTATCTTTTGATTAAAAAAATATATATATATTTTAAAAGGGCACTTTTTTTTGGGCACGGCCGCCTCTTTATGGGAAACAAGTCGGAAGGAGCCAGTTGTAATGTCGGAGAGCGCAGTCCGCGGCCGGCCGTGCCAAAAAAATAAACATTAAATTGTTGCTGTAACATTTTTTAAGTGCCTTTTAAAATAAATTGATTTTTTATCAAAAGATAATGCAGATCAGTCTTCCTCCAATATTTCATTATCCATCATGAGATCTACTTAAGCCCTCTGAGGAGGGTATAAGAGGAATCCATTTTATCAGCCGCAGATGAGCGTCCATGCTTGCTCATCCCCCTGGGTCTGCTGGGAGCCGTTGTCCATTGTGAAGCTTTGAGATTTGGCAGACAGAGGAATGCATCCCTAAGCTGTTGATCAGCCCACATGCTTGTGACCTGTGTGGGTCTGGTAAGCACACAATGGGCTGGATTCAGGTAGAATTGCGCATTATTTACGGAGGCGCAGGGCAACGTTTTTGCCCTGCGCCCCCGCAAATTTGCTGCGCTGCCCTTGATTCACGGAGCAGTAGCTCCGTAAATTGCGTGGGCGCGCCGGCAAAATGCCCATCACGCAATTTAAATGATCCCGTAGGGGGCGGGAATCATTTAAATTAGGCGCGTTCCCGCGCCGATCGTAGAGCGCATGCTCCGTCGGGAAACTTTCCCGACGTGCATTGCGGCAAATGACGTAGCAAGGACGTCATTTGCTTCAAAGTGAACGTGAATGGCGTCCAGCGCCATTCACGATTCACTTACGCAAACTACGTAAAATTCAAATTTCGAGACGCGGGAACGACGGGTATACGTAACATTGGCTGCCCCTAATAGCAGGGGCAGCCTAACGCAAAAACCGCCGTACGGAAACTACGTAAATTGCGTACGCAGGGCTCGCGCAACGTTGTGAATCAGCGTTAGTATGCAATTTGCATACTATACGCTGAGCACAACGGGAACGCCACCTAGCGGCCATCGCAAGAATGCAGCCTAAGATATGCGGGCATAAGAGCCTTATGCCGCGCATTTCTTAGGCTGCAGTCGGCGTAACGAGGTTCCTGAATCAGGAGCATTCGTTACGCCGGGGCAAGTAAGCAATTGCGCTGTGTAACCTATGGTTACACAGGCGCAATTGCTTCTTGAATCCAGCCCAATGTTTTTTTACTTTTAAGCACGGTAGTGTCTTCATACTAAGGTGTCCACACACCTTGGGATCGGCAATTGTTTTCACGTAGACTTTTTGGAACCTGAGAGATCATATACACATTGTGTTTGAATTGCATGGTTTATTTTTTAATTATGCACAAACAGTCTTAAGATATTTTGTATATCCGCATGTGTTACAGATCAATCCAGACCACACACCAGTTTCCAATTTACCCATTGTGTTCACATTGGGCAACATTATTGTGCATTACATTGTTTACCATTTTGTGGGTTTTCCCACCCTTTATATAGAATCAGCGCACCTTTATACTTTCAAACACCCCTGGACAGGCCCGGACTGGCCATAGGGCATACCAGGCAATTGGGACATCCGTAAAATAGATGTTTTAATGACTAATCTTCATTTAAATGCTTTTTTTTATTTATTTTTATCACATCTGCACACCCCTTCCGCTCCCTTCACCACTCTGCCTCTCCTTTCCCAGGGACCCCCATATCCTGGTCTCTTCTTAAATCGCCACCTGAGCAATCCCAATTTTATTACAACACTAGCTGAATACCCGGCGTTGCCCGGTCTTCCTATCTTAAAGCGGGGGTTCCGCGGGTTATCAATTTTTTTTTTATATATTATTTTTGCGCTCCTACCTTTAGCACCCCTGCAGCAGTGTGTCCCACTCATTTAGCCGCCGTAGTCTGTATTCTCGAGGAAACGATATTTTATAAAAACGAGCGATGTGCGTTTCCATTTTAACTGCGGGCACTGTGAAGCCCACAGGGTAGTCTTCCGGGATACGCCGTCAACACTACACGCTTGCTCAGTCACGTGACCCGCGAGATATCGCGGGATTAGAGCACAGCGCGTCTCCTGGGATTCTCAGCACTCACTCCCAGGAGACATGGCATAGCGCTGATCGGGGGAAAAGGATCATACACGCCCACTCCCCGCGGGGAATTTTGATTGACAGGACACAGACGGCAGCAGTACAAAGGTAACAATGGCGATTAAAAAAAAAAAAAAACGTTGATTATTTCTTGTCTATGGCTAGTAGTTGACTTCATCCAAAGTGACAATTTAGGGTGAACCTCCGCTTTAACCTTTTGGGGAGGAAAATCATAGTAATATAAATATACCCATCTTTTATATAAGGGTGTAGGTAAGGGTTAATTTAACTGTCATATATTTTATTTGGCATATAAGTAATATGTGTAGCAGGTATTATTGAAATATCTCCAGGCGTACAGAAGTTATGTGGGAACATACATTTCCCATTGATTTGCATGGGACTTTAAACAAAAACCCCGACCCTCACAAATGGGGGTAGTTAAGGGATGAATTAACTATCCTATAGTTTAAGTGGACATATAAGTAACATGTGACCAAGTGTTATCGAAATATCTACAGCCGTTTGGAAGTTATGAAGTAACATGTATTTCCCATAGAGTTGAATGGGACTTTAAAGGAAAACCCCGACCATGGCAAATGGGGGTGGGTAAGGGTTAAACCACCTATCCTATGTTTGTTGCCGACATATAAGTAACATGTGTGCCAAGTTTCATGTTAATATCTTTAGCCGTTTGGACGTGATGCTGGAACATACATACATACGTTGAGTTTTATATATATAGATAGCACCATTAAATGTGGTGACACTTCACGTCAAAGGATTAAAGTTCTCCCAATAAGAGTGCCAATGCCTTGAATACATTAATTTCAAAGCAACTTCAAAGCAACAAAATGTGATTATTTTAAAAAGGGAAGTGATTCTTTTCTTTACCCACTGTATCCCCACATGTTGTAGGGAAAAAACAAGACACAAAGAAGAAACAGATCTCCAATGGTACAGTAACCAGATCCACAAGAATTTATAAAAAAAAAAGGCCACTCACAAGTTACAATCAATCACGTGCATCCATAAAACACGATGACCAGAAGTGACATCAGAGACGGAACCAGAAGTGCGGAGGTGGAGAGACATTGGGAGACCACAGCTTACGACTGCTTGATGCCACTATGTTTTATGGATGAGCGCAATTATTGACTTGCGAGTGGCTTTTTTTTTTATAAATAAATTCTTGTGGATCTGGTTTACTGTACCATTGGAAATCCCGACTTCTGTTTTCCATACAATATGTGGGGGGATGCGAGTCGGATGGAGGAATAACCCAATGTTAAAGAGTTCCAGGATTTTGGCCTATTGATTACACAAAGTGAATTATGTTAGTCATGAGAATGTGTGGCATTAAAGCCGAGTTCCAGCCAAACGTGAAACTCTCGCTTATATGCTTCCTCCCCATTTGGCATCTTTCAGGGGGGAGGGGGGAACAGGGGTACCCATTTTTGACAGGTCTCCGTCTCCACCTCCGGAGACGGGCCACAGCCTGATCTCATAGTTACATAGTAAGTCAGGTTGAAAAAAAGACAGCAGTCCATCCAGCTCAACCATAAAAATAAAAAAAAATTATCATACAATCTCATATACCCAATCCTATACCCACAGTTGATCCAGAGTAATCTCCGGGAAGTTCGGCTCCTCCTTCTCCCTCCGCTGGGCCAATTAAAAAAGCACAGCGCACTTCGCGCATGAGCAGTAGGAAACCAGGAGTTGGAAGACGGAAGTCTTCACAGCCTGGTTCCCTTACCAGAAATGGCGGTGGCAGCACCCGGGAGTCGATCCGAAGATCGGCTGGGGTACCGACATTGCAGGCTCCCTGGACAGGTAAGTGCCCTAATATTAAAAATCAGCAGCTACAGTATTTGTAGCTGCTGACTTTAAAAAAAAATTCACCCAGGCTGGACCTCCTCTTTAACCACTTCAATACCCGCCCATAGTCATTTGACGTCCACAGCTGGGATCTCCCATCCTGGGTGGATGTCATATGACATCCTGGGCTTTGTGGAGGGGATATCTGAATGATGCCTGCAGCTAGAGGCATCATTCAGATATCATTTGTTAGTGCCGGCGATTCTGTGCAACATAAGATTGATCATAGTGGCGGTTCCACCGCTTGATCGTTCTTATAGGCGGCGGGAGGGGACATACCCCCCCCTCCCCCCATCCGGTGCTTCTCTGAGCTCTCCCGTGCCATCGGGGGCCCGGAGAAATAATCGTCCGGCGCAGGCAGGAATCATAGAGATGACTGGTGACCACATGGTCACCAGTCATCTCTATGACCGTCGGAGGCCCGGGCGCGATGTGATGACGTCACGCCCGGGTACCCGTAAGTAAACAAAGCGGCTAGTAAGCAACACTAATCATGAGATTGGTGAAATTTTTTTCACCGATCTCATGCTTTCCAGCCTGGAGGAGAGATGCAGGGACTTATTGACCCCGCATCTCTCCATAAAGAGGACCTGTCACACACATTTCCTATTACAAGGGATGTTTACATTCCTTGTAATAGGAACAAAAGTAAAAAAAAAAAAAATGAAAGAAAAAGTGTATCTATTTACTCGGTGTAACATCATCTTTCACATTTTACAAAAAAATTGGGCTAACTTTACTGTTTTGTTCTTTTTTTAACCCTTTCATGACTATGCCTATGTATGACATTTGGTGTTTACAAGTTAAAATCCATATTTTTGGCTAGAAAATTACTTAGAACCCCCAAACATTATATATATATTTTTAGCAGAGAATCTAGAGAATAAAATGGCGATTGTTGCAATATTTTATGTCATACGGTATTTGTGCGGCGGTGTTTTAAACACAACTTTTTGGGAAAAATTTACTTTCATGAGATTTAAAAAAATGAAAAAGTAAAATTCGCCCAATTTTTTTGCATAATGTGAAAGATGATGTTATGCCGAGTAAATAGATACCAAGCATGACACGCTTTATAATTGCACGCACTCGTGGAATGGCGACAAACTACGGTAACTAAAAATCTCCATAGGCGACGCTTTAAACTTTTTTTACGGTTACCAGGTTAGAGTTACAGAGTAGGCCTAGTGCTATAATTATTGCTCTCGCTCTTACGATCGCGGCGATACCTCACATGTGTTATTTGAACACAGTTTTCATATGCGGGCGCGACTTCCGTATGCGCTTTCTTTGCTGCGCAAGCTCGCGGGGAGGGGGGCGCTTTAAAAAATTTTTTTTTTGTTTTCTTATTTATTTATTTATTTTTTCTAATATTAAATTTTTTTTTTTTTTTTTTTTTACATTTTGATCACTTTTATTGCTGTCACAAGGAATGTAAACATCCCTTGTGACAGCAATAGGTCGTGACAGGTACTCTTTATCCACTTCCCGACCCCCGCATGTACATGTACGTCCACAATATGGCACGTACAGGCACATGGGCGTACACGTACGTCCTCGCCTATTAGCAGGTGGGGGGTCCGATCGGGACCCCCCCCGCTACATGCGGAGGTCGGGTCCGCTCGGGGAGCGATCCGGGACCACGGCGCGGCTATTTGTTTATAGCCGCTCCGTCGCGATCGCTCCCCGGAGCTGAAGAACGGGGTGAGCCGTGTGTAAACACGGCTTCCCCGTCCTTCACTATGGCGGCGCATCGATCGCGTCATTCCCTTTATAGGGAAGACACGATCGATGACGTCATTCCTACAGCCACACCCCCAAACAGTTGTAAACACACACTAGGTGCACCCTAACTCCTACAGCGCCACCTGTGGTTAACTCCCAAACTGCAACTGTCATTTTCACAATAAAGAATGCAATTTAAATGCATTTTTTGCTGTGAAAATGACAATGGTCCCAAAAATGTGTCAAAATTGTCCGAAGTGTCCGCCATAATGTCGCAGTCACGAAAAAAATTGCTGATCGCCGCCATTAGTAGTAAAAAAAAAAAAAATAATAAAAATGCAATAAAACTATCCCCTATTTTGTAAACACTATAAATTTTGCGCAAACCAATCGATAAACGCTTATTGCGATTTTTTTTACTAAAAATAGGTAGAAGAATACGTATCGGCCTAAACTGAGGAAAAAAAATGTTTTTATATATGTTTTTGGGGGATATTTATTACAGCAAAAAGTAAAAAATATTGCTTTTTTTTTCAAAATTGTCGCTCTATTTTTGTTTATAGCGCAAAAACTAAAAACCGCAGATGTGATCAAATACCACCAAAAGAAAGCTCTATTTGTGGGGAAAAAAGGACGCCAATTTTGTTTGGGAGCCACGTCGCACGACCGCGCAATTGTCTGTTAAAGCGACGCAGTCCCGAACTGTAAAAACACCTTGGGTCTTTAGGCTGCATATTGGTCCGGGGCTTAAGTGGTTAAGGAGGGATCGGGGGTCTAAAAGACCTCCAAGCCCTCCTTTGCACTTCAAAGTATTCAGATCGCCGAAAACGGCGATTCTGAATACTGTGTACTTTTTTAAATCCGGCGCCATTGGCATCTGAGAAACCCGGAAGTGACGTCATGACGCCGCTTCCGTGGTTTCAATGCGGACACTGAATCAAAGCCGTTTACGGCTTTGTTTCAGAGCGCGCCGAGACGCTGGAGGCGCCGGATCGTGGATCGGGTCTCCCGGTGGGACGGGAGGCCCGGTCAGAGCGGCGAGAGGCGGGGGGATGTCCCCTCCCGCATAACAACCGAGCGGCTTTTAGCCGCATCGGTTGTTATGTTTGGAAAGCCGATCGCCGGCTCTAAACAACGGTACCGGGATGATGCCTGCGGCTGCAGGCATCATCCCGGTATAACCCCTGAAAGCCGAGGACGCATATATGCGTTCCGTCGGCGTGAAAGTTAATTCATGAAAAACGTTTTTTTTTTAAAAAGGCGTTTGAAAAATTATTGCGCAAATACCGTGCAAGATAAAACGTTGCAATGACCGTCGTTTTATTCCCTAGGGTGTCTGCTAAAAAAAAACATATATAATGTTTGGGGGTTCTGCGTAATTTTCTAGCAAAACAATGAGGATTTGTACATGTAGGAGAGAAGTGCCAGAAAAGGCCCGGTATTGAGGTGGGTATAAAGCCCTGTATGGAAGTGGTTAAGCTTTGGTTAGTTTCTTCTTAAACGGGGAAGATCCTCATGTGCGGTGAAAGACTGGAAGGAAACAGCACAACATTTCCTGCTCACATTTTATGGTCTTTTGATTATATGGTTTGTGCACTTGTGATTATTTAAAGATGTACAAGGTTCACAGGGATAAACGCACTTTGATTTTAATAATAGTCCTTGAAAATATTAAAATAGTTAAGCTAAGAGTGATTTCTCCACAAGGGAGAAGAGGTCCATCACCATAGGACACTAGCAAAAAAACAAGGACGTTTTTGCCAGTGTCCAGTCACCTGAAGGTACAAGTCTATAACCCAGGATCTATGAATATTAGGCCTGTGTCCTGTACTATGCAACCAATATACTATATTTACTATAGATTGAGAATGTTCCTCCATCTCCTGTTGCCCTAGGAACTGGTCACTATAGGGGGTCATAAAAGTCAATAGAGCCCCCGACTTCACTTTTATACAAGTCAAAAAATATACATACCACTTGTCTGTGCATCCTCAAATAATTACCTTTTCGTGGATTTCTTGTGTGGACTGGGCATCACAGAAAGCTACAGTAGCAAGGTCTTTGAGTATTGGCATCTCCACTGTGCAGTCCCGTCCATCCAGCAGGGCTATGAGAGGGCGGGGGTGCATTGGACCATTGACTGTTTGAGGCCGCATACCTGGAGATTCATAAAGACAAGGAGACATGTTAATTAGACTCGCACTCCATCTACACAGGTTTTTTTTTTTTTATTGAAAGTATTGACTCAACAATACAGATTGACGTCACGTTAGTCATTTGTAACCAACTTAGTTACATTGGTTCATAAGATTATTCTTATAAAAATACAATATTTGTTATAGTCTTTACCAGCCTACCCCTAATGCAGGGCTCGACAAATCCCGGGCGCCAGGTCGCCATGGCGACTAGAAATGGTGACCTGGCGCCATCTGGTGGTGAGCCGTTGGTATTACAAGTTATTACCACCAGATGTGTGAGCTGTCGCCATCTGGTGGTGGCCGTTGGTATTACAAGTTAAGCATTACAAGTTAAACAGCAATTCTAATGTCATTTTTCACTATTTTTCACTGCCATCTCCTTTCCTCTAATTAGAACCCTCAAACATTATATATATTTTTTATCCTAACACCCTAGAGAATAAAATGGCGATCGTTGCAATACTTCCTGTCACGCCGTATTTGCGCAGCGGTCTTACAAGCGCACTTTTTTGGGAAAAAATTACACTTTTTTTAATTAAATAAGACAACAGTAAAGTAATCCCCATTTTTTTTTAATACTATGAAAGATAACGTTACGCCGAGTAAATTCATACCCAACATGTCACGCTTCAAAATTGCGTCTGCTCGTGGAATGCCGACAAACTTTTACCCTTTAAAATCTTCATAGGCGACATTTAAAAAAAATCTACAGGTTGCATGTTTTGAGTTACAGAGGAGGACTAGGGCTAGAATTATTGCTCTCGCTCTACCAATCGCGGCGATACCTCACATGTGTGGTTTGAACACCGTTTACATATGCGCTTCTGCGCGCAAGCTCGTTGGGACGGGGTGCGTTTTGTGGCTCCTAACTTTTTTAGCTGGCTCCTAGATTCCAAGCAAATTTGTCAAACCCTGGCCTAATGGGTTCAAACTATAGGTATGGATAGGCCACCAATTGAGTTAATTACCAGTCGGTTGGACTACTGTAATGCTTTGTACCTTGGCCTACCTAAAAAGATCATGCATAGACTCCCAACTAATTCAGAACGCCGCAGCAAGGTTACTTACGGCTGCTGGTAAGAGAGAACATATCACCCCAATTTTGAATACCTTGCATTGGTTGCCTGTCTGTGAGCGGGTTCTGTTTAGGATTGGCTGTTTTATGCATAGGATAGTCCATGGAGGTGGACCAGAGTACCTACGGAAAAAATTCACACGATATGCTCCTAGTAGAGCACTACGTTCAGTGGGACAAACGAATGTCATTGTCCCTAGGGTGAGGAAACAGACGAGGAGGACGTGCTTTCTCGGTGAAGGGGGGGTAAGGTATGGAATGATTTACCATTGGTCCTAAAAAACACCACCAATATGCCAAGCTTCAGGAAGAGTTTGAAGACCTTGCTCTTAGGCTGCCTTCACATTGGGCGGTGGAGCGTCGTATTTACCGCGATATTCGGGCGCTAGCGGTGAGGTTTTAACCCCCGCTATTGGCCAAAAAAGGGTTAATACCACCCACGTTGCGGGTGGTATTACCGCGGTTTCCCATTGATTTCAATGGGAAGGCGCGGTATAGGAGCGGTAAACACACCGCTCCTATACCGCTCCAAAGATGCGGCTAGCAGGACTTTTGGAGCGGTCCTGCTATCGCACCGCTTCAGTGTGAAAGCCTTCGGGCTTTCACATTGAAAGCTGCAGGGCATGATTTTTTCATGCGGTATAGCAGCGCTATTTTTAGCGCTGTACCGCATGAAAAACGCCTCAATGTGAAAGGGGCCTAACAGAAGTGTTCTGAGGGCTTATAGGTCACTGCATCCTGGCCAGTAAGGGAGCGAGATTAAGAATATCAGAATCTCCCTGCTCATTATAGTCATACGCATCGAGGCCCATGGGTAAGACTGCGTTTATAAGCATTTTTTTTATTATTATTATTAATAATAATAATAATAATAATAGTTAGTTGAATACAGAAAATTATAAAGTGAACAGAAAATTTATTTATACACACACACACACACACATTAATAAATATTATATAATATATATATATATAAAAAAAAAAAAAAACATATACCGTATATACTCGAGTATAAGCCAAGGTTTTCAGCCCTTTTTTTAAGGCTGAAAATACCCCCCTCGCCTTATACTCGAGTCAGTGTACCTGAAATTATTGACAGGCTGCGGGCGTCCATTGTTTAAAAGTCACGGTCTCCTCCTGGTCCCTTCCGCGATAGGTGTTTCTCAGCAGACACAGTTCTACCTATCACAAACGTTCTCTCATCCTCGGACTGCAATCACAGATGTCTTTTCATCCTCAGACAAGAGAAAGTTCGTGATTGGTGGAACACTGAACACAGTGTCTGCTGGGAAACCCAGTCCGAAGATGAGAGAACGTTCGTGATAGGCGGAACTGTGTCTGCTGAGAAACGCCTATAACAGAAGGGACCAGGAGGAGATCGCGACTTTTAAACAATGAATGGACACCCGCAGACTCTCAATTTCAGGTACACTGACTCGGGCACAGTGAGGCTGCAATAGGCACAGTGAGGATGAGCACAGCGAGGTTGCAATGGGCACAGTGAGGATGGGCACAGTGAGGTTGCAATGGGTACAGTGAGGATGGGCACAGTGAGGTTGCAATGGGTACAGTGAGGTTGGGCACAGTGAGGTTGCAATGGGTACAGTGAGGTTGGGCACAGTGAGGTTGCAATGGGCACAGTGAGGTTGCAATGGGCACAGTGAGGCTGCAATGGGCACAGTGAGGCTGCAATGGGCACAGTGAGGCTGCAATGGGCACAGTGAGGCTGCAATGGGCATTGTTGACCCTCTTTTCCGCTTACAGTAGCTGCTGCATTCGTACCCTAGGCTTATACTCGAGTCAATACGTTTTCCCAGTTTTTTTGTGGTAAAATGAGGTGCCTCGGCTTATATTGGGGTCGGCTTATACTCAAGTACATTCCATAATTAAAATAACTGAACAAAACTTGCTACATAGATTAATAAAGTGGGTCCAGGATGATATACTATACTACATCTGGGGTATGCATATATATGACGTCAACGTACTTCAAACTTGTCAGTAGATTATATATTACACTTGAATATTTGGATGCTCTGGGATGGGAGAACCAAGCAATCCATTTCTTTCTGATTGTACAGGTGGAGTGGTTTTTATAAGCCAGCATTAGTACATATTGGGCCTGTGTATTGATTCTGGCTATAACCATCGATAAGTTGGGTGCGTCCCTGGATTTCCAGAGGCTGGTTATAGCGAGTCTTGCTGCTAATAATGTGTGGAATACAATTGTTCTAAATTCTTTAGGATATATACACAGGTTTTTAATATTTCTAAGTAGCTTCTTTAGTTCTCAATTTATCTAAGTTTGTCAGACATTAACCACTTAACGCCCGCCGCACGACTATTTACGTTCGCAAAATGGCACGGACAAGCAGATGGGCGTATATATACGTCCTTGCCTTCTAGCGGGTGGGGGGTCCGATCGTGACCCCCCCCCCCCCCCCGCTGTGTGCGGCTTACCTCGGAGAGCGATCCGGGACAACGGCGCGGCTATTCGTTTATAGCCGCTCCGTCGCGATCGCTCCCCGGAGCTGAAATACGGGGAGAGCCGTATGTAAACACAGCTTCCCCGTTCTTCACTGTGGCGCCGTCATTGATCGTGTGTTCCCTGTTATAGGGAAAGACAATCAATGACGTCACACCTACAGCCACACCCCCCTACAGTTAGAAACACAGATGAGGTCACACATAACCCCTTCAGCGCCCCCTTGTGGTTAACTCCCAAACTGCAAATGTCATTTTCACAGTAAACAATGCATTTTTATAGCATTTTTTGCTGTGAAAATGACAATGGTCCCAAAAATTTGTCAAAATTGTCCAAAGTGTCCGCCATAATGTCGCAGTCACGAAAAAAAAAAAAAAAAAAATAAATAAAAAAAAAAAATCGCTGATCGCCGCCATTAGTAGTAAAAAATAAATTATTCATAAAAATGCAATAAAACTATCCCCCATTTTGTAAACGCTATCAATTTTGCGCAAACCAATCGATAAACGCTTATTGCGATTTTTTTTTACCAAAAATAGGTATTTTTGGGGGATATTTATTATAGAAAAAAGTAAAAAATATTGAATTTTTTTTAAAACTGTCGCTCTATTTTTGTTTATAGCGCAAAAAATAAAAAACGCAGAGGTGATCAAATACCACCAAAAGAAATCTCTATTTGTGGGAAAAAAAGGACGCCAATTTTGTTTGGGAGCCACATTGCACGACCGCGCAATTGTCTGTTAAAAGCGACACAGTGCCGAATCGCAAAACCTGGTCTGGGCCTTTAGCTGCCTAAAAGTCCGGGGCTTAAGTGGTTAACGAGCGTTTCACAATACGAGCACGGTTTAAAAAAAAAAATTCTGACTTGGTTTGCAAGTGTTGTCTCGCAAAACGAGCAGGATTCAAGCCACAGCGGTGTGCAGTACCTTTTGACCTGAGGTGTGGGGGGCCGGAGCCGGAGCCGAGCGGAGCCGTTCGGAAAAACTCGGAAAAACTCAGTTCCCAAGCTTTTCCAACGTTTTCTAAGTTCAGCCAAGCTGTCCCCGGGCCTTTCCGAGGCTCTCCGGCACCCCCCACCTCTGGCCACATGCGGTATTGCAAGTCAATGCGGAACAAATTATTTTCGTTTCCATTGACTTCAATGGGGAAACTCGCTTTGATATGAGAGTGCTTTGGATTACAAGCATTCTATTTGGAACGGATTATGCTTGTAATCTGAGGTTCCACTGTACAGGACACTTCCTGTTTCTTGTCTGGTCATTAGCCTAGGCTTATAACATCATGCACAGCTCTCTCTCTCTCTCGTGAAAGTTTGCCTGGAAGGGAGGGGGGGGATGAGAAATAAGAGGGTCAATGAGAGCTGCAGGGCTGGAGGTGTGCCTTTGTGTGTCTGTGTAAATCCAGGAAGTGAACAGGCAAAAGCTTCAGCTGCCCACAGTTAAAATGGTTGCAGCCAGACTCAGTGGAGGGAGATTTCTGCAGCATATTTGGCAAGAACAGAATCACAATATATATAAAATAATATGAAAAAAGTGTTTGGAGGGAAGCTTCAGAATGGTAAAGATGTTTTTATTACAAATGTTTGCAGACTGCAGTTCCTCTTTAACGGCGAGCCCATTTTTGGCGATACAGCCCTGCGTTATTTTAACTGACAATTGCGCGGTCGTGTGATGTTATACTCAAATAACGTTCCCGCCCCCCCCCCCCACCCCCACCACAAATAGAGCTTTCTTTTGGTGGTATTTGATCACCTCTGCGGTTTAAATTTTTTGCGCTATAAACAAAAAAAGAGCAACAATTTAAAAAAAAAACTTTCTGCTATCAAACATATCCAATGAAAATAATAAAAAAAAAATCTAATTTCTTTATCAATTTAGGCCAAAATATATTCTTCTACACATTTTTGGTTAAAAAAAAAATCCCAATAAGTGTATATTGATTGATTCGCGCAAAAGTTATTGCGTCTACAAACTACAATAGATTTTTGGACTTTTATTTTTTTTACTAGTGAGACATTTTGGGGACCAGTGACACCAATACAGCGATCAGTGCAAAATAAAAACGCACTGTCACTGTACTAATGACACTGGCTGGGATAGGGGTTAACATCAGGAGCGATCAAAGGGTTAAGTGTGCTCCTAGGGAGTGATTTCCAACTGTGGGGGGGGGGGGGGGGAATGCCGACACTGGAAGAAAACAGAAATCCATGTTTAGCAGAAACATAAGATCTCTATTTTACTCTCTGGCAGAACAGCGGTCTGCCTTGTTTACATAGACAGACTGTCTTTCTGCCTCTCCTCTGAAAATCTGGAGGGTTCCGATGGTCATCGCAGCCGCCAGTCCCTTAATTGGCTCCCACTCTTTCAAATCACAGCAGGAGCGTGACTGCGGTTGCGCGTGCTCGCTCCCCAGACCCGGTAGAAGTGAACAACGTACAGGTACTGTCAGGTCACCTGTGGCCAGGTGACAAGTGCACCCCGTTGGGGTCAGGGATGCACCACAGGGTAGTGAACCCTATAGCCGACTGTTGCGATCAGAGAGGAAGCGTGAACCCAAGATCGCCCAGGGCGGGGAGTCTAAGACCCAGCTTTGTGTTCACCAGAGCCTCTAGTGGTAAGGATGGCCTTCGCTGCAGCTGGAAGCAGCAAACAGGACAATGGTAGCGATGGGTAAGCCGAGGTCAGGGCAACAGGCAGACAAGGGTAACCGAGGGACAGGCAAAAGGACAAGGGCACAGGCAAACAGGAGAAGTCAGGGACGAGCCAAAACCGTTACACGGAACATAATCTTAGCACACTGCAGACAGGAACTTAAGCAAACAACACTGTTGAACAGCACTGCAGACCTGTAGTGCAACAGTTAATATAGACTTCCTGGGATGGCCTGGGTGGGGCCATACAGGAAGTAGAGGAGATAAGAAGGTAACCAGAACAGAGTCAGGCCTCTTAATGGACAGATGGAAACAGGTAAGCTGCCAGACTATTGCATATCCATGACAGGTACGTTGTTTCACACAGACGGGCCGCCCTGGTGCAGTATATGTGCGGTCGGTGGGCGGTCCAGAAGCAGTTGACCGCAGGAGAGAAAAAAAAAGAAATCAGGTCACCAGACTAGACTGGCTGTGCTTTCTGGCAGGCTGGGTAAATCTCTGAACTCAATGGACAGAAATACAAATTCTTTGGTAGGTGGAACAGCTCCCATATTTGTATTTCATTTGTGTATTTAGATGCCAAGAGTTCAGCTTTAACATCAAAGATGTCAGGAAAACCTAAAACCTCGTTATATAAGTTGCGGCGGCGTAGCGTTAATCTGCCGGCGTAAGCGCGCCGAATTCAAATTGTCAAGAGGTGGGCGTGTTTTATATAAATAAAACATGACCCCAGGTAAATGACGTTTCTCACAAACGGCGCATGCGCCGACCGTGAACGTATCCCAGTGCGCATGCTCCTAATCACGGCGCAAATAGTCAATGCTTTCAACGTGAGCGTAATTTATGCAAAGCCCTATTCTGGAACGACTTACGCAAACAACGTAAAATTTTCAAAATTCGACGCGGGAACGACGTCCATACTTTACATTGGCTATGCCTCATATAGCAGGAGTAACGTTACGCCGGAAAAAGCCTTACTCAAACGACGTAAAAAAAATCCGCCGGGCGCACGTACGTTTCTGAATCGGTGTATCCAGCTCATTTGCATATTCTACGCTGAAATCGACGGAAGCGCCACCTAGCGGCCAGCGTAAATATGCAACTAAGATAAGACGGCGTAAGAGACTTACGTCAGTCGGATCTTAGCCTAATTTCGGCGTAGCTTGCTTTCTGAATACAGAAAGAAGATACGCCGGCGCAGCTTTGAATTTACGCGGCATATCAATAGATACACCGTCGGAAATTCTTGCTGAATCTAGCCCTATGTCTTTTTCAATTTGGATAGAGCAGAGAAGGGTTAGAACCTTTGTCATGTTTTTTGCCATGTTGGGCTTTCTTTTTTTTTTTACAGAGATTTCCCCTCACCTGTCCTAGTGACAATAGCGTCAGACAGGATTTGGGGAAAACTCGGCAATGGACACAGACAAGTATTTTTAAAGTGGACCTTCAGTAATTTTTTTAATCATTCCATCCATTAAATCTTCTGCCCTTGTTGTGGTTTTAACTTTGTATAGTAAAATATTTTTTTCTGCCAGTAAATACCTTATACAGCCCACTTCCTGTTTCTTGTCTGGTCATCCTAGCCTAGGCTTATGACATCATGTACAACTCTCACTCTCTCTCGTAGGCCGGCCACTCATGGGACAGTTCACCACTGTTCCAAGAATGCCAGGAAAGGAGGGGGATGAGTCATAAGAGGGCCAATGGGAGCTGCAGGTGTGCATCTGTGTGTCTGTGTAAATCCAGGAAGTGAACAGACAGCAGCTTCAGATGCCCACAGTCAAAATGGCTGCAGCCGTGGAGGGAGATTTCTGCAGCATATTTGGCAAGTACAGAATCACAGTATATATAAAAATATAATATATAAAAATGGTTGGAGGGAAGCTTCAGAATGGCAAAGATGTTTTTATTACAAATTATGTGAGAAGAGTGCAGTTCCTCTTTAAGTACTGTGGGGGTGGGACTCTGCTATGGGAAAGATTGCTGGTTTACGCCATATGTTGGAGAGAAAGACACACTAATTACACAGCTGTGTGTTCAGCTACTTAGTTGTGACCCGACTATAGCTCAGGGCCCCACCCTACAGACAGGAAGTCTGTCCCGGGAATCAGGTGGATTCCCAAATCCCTCTGAGTGGAGTCAGGGGCTGTGTGCATGTCTGCAAGAGGCAGATGACATTTGGAGTAAGCAAGGTTTGAGCTCATCTCTAGGAAACTGTTTGGTTCTGAGCAACAGACGCATGGCCTAAGCTAAAGGCCTGAAACAGCCGGATAACAAGTATGGAAGCCAGGAGGCTAAACTGTCGATTTGTCGAGATACAGGAATGGTGGAACCCCCTGCGTGGGCTGCTACTGTATTTGTGAACTTTTATACTTGTTATCCGGCTGTTTCAGGCCTTTAGCTTAGGCCATGGGTCTGTTCCTCAGAACCAAACGCACCCTGCTCAACTTTCCAATAGCTGGATTCAGGTAGGGTGGCTCACTTTTGAGGCGGTGTAGCCGTAAGTCAGAGAGGCAAGTGCTGTATTCACAAAGCACTTGCCTCCTAAGTTACGGCGGCGTGGCGTAAATGGGCCGGCGTAAGCGCGCCTAATTCAAATGAGGATGAGGGGGCGTGTTTTATGTAAATTACTCGTGACCCGACGTGATAGACGTTTTTTTACGAACGGCGCATGGGCCGTCCGTGGACATATAACCGTGTGCATTGCTCCAGAGTACGCCGTGAACGTAAATTACGTCCAGCCCGATTCGCGTACGACTTACGCAAACGACGTAAAAAGATAGGCCTGTTCCGACGTCCATACCTTGCATGGACTGCGCCACCTAGAGACCTGCTTTATTTTTACGCCGGCGTATGTCTTACGTAAACGGCGTAAGTAATTGCGACGGGCGCACGTACGTTCGTGAATCAGCGTATCTAGTCATTTGCATATTCTACGCCGAACTCAACGGAAGCGCCACCTAGCGGCCAGCGTAAACATGCACCCTAAGATACGACGGCGTAGGAGACTTACGCCGCTCGTATCTTAGCCTAATTTAAGCGTATCTGGTTTCCAGAATACGCTTAAATTTACAGCGGCGTAGATTCAGAGTTACGACGGCGTATCTACTGATACGCCGCCATAACTCTCTGTGAATCTACCTAAAAAAGTGTTTTAATGGGTAACATCACCTGCCCCGGATCCAGAAAACGCTTATAAGCCATTAATGCGAACACACAAAATTAAAATCGACCAGTAAATTTTCTGCTGCAGTAACCAAACAGATTTGCTGTTGATTTATGTAGTTAGCAGATCTTTTCGGCAAATAATGCTTCACTCCGAGAAATAGAAGCCGTTTAGTGGCCGGGTGTAATTATCTAATTAACACCCTCTTGTGTGCTGTAGAACCTTGCCATACATTATTCCCATGCTGTGGAGATGATAATAATAGCCGTGTGATAACACTTTACATTACTAATTCCTTCCCTTCTGTAAACAGCCGCGCAAATTCAGCAGCGGCCTCCATCCCTCCTGTGCCTGCAGGCCGTGGCGGATAAATTTGGAGGTTGCTGTGGAGATGCTCATCCTGGGAGTATAGTCACACCCTCCGGTTGCTGAGCAACATCATATTTTAAGGGATAAAAAAAAAAAAAAAGACACCAAAAAAGGTACTGCAGCAAAATTACAATTCTAATATTGCAACACTATTGGATACGATCACTTATGGCAGAGAGAGGAGTGAGGCTGCGTTCGCAAAAACACCAACCACAAAAAAAAACCTGTTACTGCAAATAAAAAATATGGTGCGTAGTATTATATAAATGATCTGCAACACCTTAAAGGCCCACCTTTTGCAAAAAAATTTAATATATATATATATATATATATATATATATATATATATATATATATATATATATATATATATATATATATATATATATATATATATATATATATATATATATATATATATATATAATAAATGCACCCATATTAATTATTAAAAAAAAATCCGTATTTATCGGCATATAACACGCACCCCAATATTAGGAGGGAAGTTTAAGGAAAAAAACTTACAATAAAAGAACTTTGATGCAAAATTAGGGACACCGCTCATCAATGCACCCTGCTCAGTGCCCATCTGCAGCCATTAAATTGCCCAACAATGCAGCCTGTTCAGTGCCCATCTGCAGCCTTTAAATGGACCAACAATGCAGCCTGTTCAGTGCCCATCTGCAGCCATTAAATTGCCCAACAATGCAGCCTGTTCAGTGCCCATATGCGGCCTTTAAATTGCCCAACAATGCAGCCTGTTCAGTGCCCATATGCAGCCTTTAAATTGACAAACAATGCAGCCTGTTCAGTGCCCATCTGCAGCCTTTAAATTGCCCAACAATGCAGCCTTTCAATTGCCTAACAATGCAGCGTGTTCAGTGCCCATCTGCAGCCTTTAAATGGACCAACAATGCAGCCTGTTCAGTGCCCATCTGCAGCCATTAAATTGCCCAAAATTGCAGCCTGTTCAGTGCCCATCTGCAGCCTTTAAATTGCCCAACAATGCAGCCTTTCAATTGCCCAACAATGCAGCCTGTTCAGTGCCCATCTGCAGCCTTTAAATTTACCAACAATGCAGCCTGTTCAGTGACCATCTGCAGCCTTTAAATTTACCAACAATGCAGCCTGTTCAGTGCCCATCTGCGGCCATTAAATTGCCCAACAATGCAGCCTGTTCAGTGCCCATCTGCAGCCTTTCAATTGCCCAACAATGCCGTCTGTTCAGTGCCCATCTGCAGCCTTTAAATTGCCCAACATTGCAGCCTGTTCAGTGCCCATCTGCAGCCAGTAAATTGCCCAACCATGCAGCTTGTTCAGAACCCATCTGCAGCCTCACCCTTTCCATCATTGTAGCCTTGCCAGTGTTGGATTATCCCTACTGTCTCAGAGGGAATAGGAGGAGCGAGCGCTGCTGAATTACACAGAGTCGCACTCTGTTTACCCAGCGCTCCGTCATTTACAGCCACGCCTCCTGGCCCTGCTCATATGATAGACAGAACCAGGTCTCGAAAAAATCCGGGCGCCAGGTCGCTATTGCGACAAGAAATTGTGACCTGGCGCCCGCCGGTAATTGAGGCCGCGGCTTTGCGGCCTAGAAGGCCGCTGCCTCAATTACCGGCCGTTGCGGGCCCGCACAGAGGCACAGCCTTGTGAAGGCCCAAGTTTTCTTCTGTGACCTGGTGCCATCTGGTGGTGGCCGTTGGTATTGCAAGTAAAAACAGCAGTTCTAATGTGTGTTTTTTTTTTACTGTTTTCACTGCCATCTCCTTCCCTCTAATTAGAACCCCCAAGCATTATATATATTTTTTATTCTAACACCCTAGAGAATAAAATGGTGATCGTTGCAATACTCTGTCACACCGTATTTGCGCAGCGGTCTTACAAGCGCACTTTTTTGGGGGGAAAATACACTTTTTTTAATTAAAAAATAAGACAACAGTAAAGTTAGCCCAATTTTTTTTTATAATGTGAAAGATATGGTTGCGCAGAGTAAATTGATACCCAACATGTCACGCTTCAAAATTGCGTCCGCTCGTGGAATGCCGACAAACTTTTACCCTTTAAAATCTCCATAGGCGACGTTTAAAAAATTCTACATGTTGCATGTTTTGAGTTACAGAGGAGGTCTAGGGCTAGAATTATTGCTCTAGCTCCAACGATCGCGGCGATACCTCACATGTGTGGTTTAAATACCGTTTACATAGGCGGGCGCTACTCACGTATGTGTTCGCTTCAGCGCGCAAGCTTGGCGGGACGGGGAGCGTTTTCTGGCTCCTAACTTTTTTAGCTGGCTCCTAGATTCCAAGCAAATTTGTCAAACCCTGGACAGAACTGTGGCCCAATGCGGGGCCAGGAGGTGTGGCTGTGCGTAATGGAGCGTCGAGTACACAGGAGATCGCGGCTCTATCTAATGCAGCGGCACTCGCTCCTATTCCTTCAGAGACAGCAGGGACCGGCATATAACACGCACCCACGATTTCGCCCTGATTTTAAGGGGAAAAAAGTGGGTGCTATATGCCGATAAATACAGTGCACTGAAGCCAGCAAAAGCATTGCAACTGCAATCAGTGAATAGCGGGTGCAATGCTCTAGCTCATCGATTGCGAACCTTGGCACCCCAGATGTTTTGGAACTACATTTCCCATGATGCTCATGCACTCTGCAGTGTAGTCGAGCATCATGGGAAATGTAGTTCCAAAACATCTGGGGTGCCAAGGTTCCCCATCACTGCTCTAGCTCCTGCAGACTATTCCTCTACACGCAGGTCCCTCCCAAAGTACGGACCTTCCGTTATGGGGCGGGAGGAATTATCAGTAGACCCGACACCCCAATCACCCCGTGCAGAGCAGATTCTCCCTACTGCCCTGGCTACTTTTTTTCCATGAACTCGCCGATACCGATTACCGATACTTTTTTTTTAATGCCATGTGATCGTTTGACTGATGGGCACTGATAGGTGGCACCTATGGGCACTGGCACCGACAGGTGGCTGGCAATAATGGGGGGCACTGACAGGTGGCACTGATGGCACCGATAGGCGGCACTTATGGGCACTGACAGGTGGCTGGCACTGTTAGATGGCACTTAAGGGCACTGATGGCAATGACAGTTGGCAGGCACTGAAATGCACCAATAAATGACATGAGTAAATGCTATGCTGCAGCGCCCATCTTGGTACACCCTGCACTCGGCTTCAGTAAGTATCAGCAGACATCTTGTTACACCCAGCCCACTGAGGCAGCTCGATCCGCCTACTGACGCCACCAGCCCTCTCCGCCCACTGCCGACCAAGTATTGGGTCAGGCATTGGGAGCATTTGTGCGAGTACAAGTACTCGCACAAATGCTCAGTCCCGGTACCGATACTAGTATCGGTATCGGGACAACCCTAATACCAACTAAAGCCTTTAAAAAAAGAAAGCAGCTGGCTTGGTCCCCTCAGTTCCCCAGGGGCTTGTTGAGAGGCTGAGCCAGCTGACGGTCCAGGTTTCTTGATGGATTCCAACTGTAAAGTTAGGATCTCTCCAGAATTTGGACTGGCTCAGTGACATCAGCCGACAGCGGACTTTAGCCCACTGTTGCCTGAAAACAAGTCACAGGTGGGCAGAACGAAGTGCACTCTTGTAACCCCCAGTAGAAGCAGGGCCAAAATGGCCCTAGCCCCACTTCTCCTTTAAGGAAACCTAGTGTAGGAGAGATATGGAGGCTGCCATTGCGGACCTCCTTCTAAAAGTGATAGCTTTAGTAAATTCTGAGTCAATGACCTGAAACAAGAATAGTAATAAGAAAATTCAGACTTGTCCCTTTCATTTGATGAATACTTCTTCCAGGCTCTTGATTTGCTAGACATAGTATGCTTCAAAAAAGCACCATGCCAGGACAATCATAGCCTACATCTATACCAACTAAAGTCTTTAAAAAAAAGAAAGCAGCTGGCTCAGTCCCACAGTGGCTTGCTGAGAGTCTGAGCCAGCTGACGGTCCAGGTATCTCAGTGGTATCTCTCCAGCTGGCTTGGTCCCCTCAGTTCCCCATGGGCTTCTTGAGAGGCTGAGCCAGCTGACGGTCCAGGTATCTTGATGGATTCCAACTGTAAAGTCAGGATCTCTCCAGAATTTGGACCGGCTCAGTGACATCAGCGGAGAGCGGACTTTAGCCCACTGTCGCCTGAAAATGACTCCCAGGAGAAGCATGGCCAAAATAGCCTTGGCCCCACTTCTCCTTTAAGGAAACCTAGTGTAGGAGAGATTTGGAGGATGCCATTGCTGACCTCCTTCTAAACAGTGCTAGCTTCAGTCATTTCCGGGTCAATGACAAGAATAGTAATAAGAAAATTCTACCTTTTCCCTTTCATTTGATGAATGCTTCAAAAAGCACCATGCCAGGACAATCATAGCCTACATTTATACTAACTAAAGCCTTTAAAAAATAAAGCAGCTGGCTCAGTCCCCCAGCGGCTTGCTGAGAGTCTGAGCCAGCTGGCGGTCCAGGAATCTCTCCAGAATTTGGACCGGTTCAGTGACATCAGCCGACAGCGGACTTTAGCCCACTGTTGAACGGAAAACGAGTCACGGGTGTGCAGAACGAGGTGCATTCGTGACCCCCAGAAGAAGCAGGGCCAAAATAGCCTTCACCCCACTTCTCCTTTAAGGAAACCTGTTGTAGGAGAGATATGGAGGCTGCTATTGCTGACCTCCTCCTAAAAGTACTAGCTTTAGTCATTTGTGAGTCAATGACCGGAAACAAGAATAGTAATGAGGACATTCTGCCTTTTCCCTTTCATTTGATGAATACTTCTTCCTGGTTCACCATGCAAGGACTATCATAGCCTACATCAGGGGTCTCCAAACTGTGGCCCGAGGGCCAGATGTGTCCCTTTGCTAGCCTACATCCCGCCCTTGGGGCAGTATTGCTCCCAACGATATGAGGCACTATTCCTCCCAATGACACCAACAATGGGACACTATTTATTCCACTAATGGCAATGATGGAGCACTATTCCTCCTTCTACTGCCCAACAGCACTGGGGCCATGTTTATTCTAACTGATTCTCGGCCCTGGGGAATTTTCTACCCCCACTGGTCAGAATCCGGCCCCCCTTAAGCTTAAAAGACCGTAAACTGACCCTTTGCTTGAAAAGTATGGAGACCCCTGGCCTACATCTATAGCAAAAAAAAAAAAAGAAGAAGAAAAGTAGATTTCCTGAAGCAAACTTGGATCTGCCTACTCCCATCATCTGTAAGATGCTGCAAAATAAGCCGGGTGCCAGGATGATGAAACTCTAGCACAGTGCATCTCAACCTTTTTTTCAGTCAATGCACCCTTAAAAATTGTACACGGTCTTGAGGCCCCCCAATTCGAAAAATGTTGAAAAACGAAACAAATAGTTTTGCACAATGCAGCAACATCCACACATGTAGGACACCCAATGTTACAGGCGATTTATTCTTCCAAAGCAAACACACCCTTTTGCACCTTAGCACTGACTAGTATTCCCTCTATCCCTGACACAGCTTATGTGACCCCACTGCTAAAGGAGAGGGGCCAACAAGGATGGTGTGCAGGCACTGATGTCCTTCATATCAACTGATGACATCAATGGTTGTTAGGAGGCTGGGAGCTGGAAGGTTGTAATGGTGGACAATAAAAACCTTTGAGTAACTAGAAGACAGGCTTCATCCACCCTCAGGCCTGTATACAATTTTTGGGCAATTGTTAGGCATTTTGCACTGGCACCCCTGAAGAAACCTGTAGGCACCCCGGTTGAAAATAGCAGGTCTAGTACACATGAGTAGGAGTTACTTTGATCTTTGGGTGGCCACCGATTTAAGTAAGAAAAAGTTGGATGCAGAAGAAGTGGCAGGAAGAGCAGAGCTGTCAGCACTGCAGGTGGGCAAAATGAAAAAGGAAGTCTGCTTTAACCCCTTAACGCCCGCCGCACGACTATTTACGTCCGCACAATGGCACGGACAGGCAGAAGGACGTATATATACGTCCTTGCCTTTTCGCGGGTCGGGGGTCCGATCGGGACCCCCCCCCCCGCGCGGCGGGCGGATTCCCTCGGGGAGCAATCCGGGACGACGGCGCGGCTATTCGTTTATAGCCGCTCCGTCGCGATCGCTCCCCGGAGCTGAAGAACGGGGAGAGCCGTATGTAAACACGGCTTCCCCGTGCTTCACTGTGGCGGGGCATCGATCGTGTCATCCCCTTTATAGGGGAGACACAATCGATGACGTCAGACCTACAGCCACACCCCCCTACTGTTGTAAACACACACTAGGTGAAGCCTAACACGTTCAGCACCCCCTGTGGTTAACTCCCAAACTGCAACTGTCATTTTCACAATAAACAATGCAATTTAAATGCATTTTTTGCTGTGAAAATGACAATGGTCCCAAAAATGTGTCAAAATTGTCCGAAGTGTCCGCCATAATGTCGCAGTCACGAAAAAAAATCGCTGATCGCCGCCATTAGTAGTAAAAAAAAAAAAAATTAATAAAAATGCAATAAAAATATCCCCTATTTTGTAAACGCTATAAATTTTGCGCAAACCAATCGATAAACGCTTACTGCGATTTTTTTTTACCAACAATAGGTAGAAGAATACGTATCGGCCTAAACTGAGGAAAAAATAAATTTTTTATATATGTTTTTGGGGGATATTTATTGCAGCAAAAAGTAAAAAATATTGAATTTTTTTCAAAATTGTCGCTCTATTTTTGTTTATAGCGCAAAAAATAAAAACCGGTGATCAAATACCACCAAAAGAAAGCTCTATTTGTGGGAAAAAAAAGGACGCCAATTTTGTTTGGGAGCCACGTCGCACGAGCGCGCAATTGTCTGTTAAAGCGACGCAGTGCCGAATTGTAAAAACGCCTTTGGGCATTTAGCAGCATATTGGTCCGGGGCTTAAGTGGTTAAAGTGCAAGTATGCAGAGTATGCTTGTGCATTACAGCAAGAGCTTCCAGCGTTCACAACACTACAGTCCTACTAGCAAGGGTGCAATGCAAACATGAGAACAGCCAGGGTCATCTTAATGCAAGGGCACTCCTGAGCACTGCCCAGGGGCCCCAGGTACATGGGGGCCCCACAATAATTTTGCATTACATCATACTTTCCAAATGTCCCAGATTTGCTAGGACAGTCATGCTTTTTACTAAACTGTCCCGATATGGTCGTGTCCCGGGAAGCGTCCCAGAACCTATACCGTGCCCTCCTGATCTCAGTGCTTTCTTGACCCCCCCTGTACTGTGCCTTTCTGCATTCCCCCCTGTACTGTGCCCTTTGTGTTGACTAGTCTTTGACGTATAGAGTTTTCGTTTTGTAAAATCGACTTTATTGAAAGTTCTAAGTTTAATTCTATCAACTATTTATACTTTATTTCTTGAAAGTAGGTGTGCAAATTGGGGCAAGCTGGTAGGGGCCCCAGTGCATTACTTTGCCCAGGGGCCCATGATGCCATTAAGGCGGCCCTGAGAACAGCTATTGACATTTTGTTTTTAAAAGGTGCAGGCTCTAGGGCTCTTGTATATTGGCTTCACTATCTGGTCACTGACCCGGAACAAGCCTGCAGTTGGTAAAGTCTGAACACTCTTCTGTGACTCATTAGATAGTCAATGTAGGATTAAGATGAAAGTCCCGAAACCTGCAAAAGCCCTTTGAAGTGCATCTATAATGAATAGAGCCATCACAGAAGCCTATAGGAAAAAAAAAAGAACTCCACTGTATTTGGTTAAAGTGGAGGTTCCATCAAAAAAACAATTTTGCTTTAAACTGTAGCTTACGACTAAAAAAAGAAAAAAAAAATTTTTTTTTACTCATCTGGAAATGCCTGTTGCTATGCGGTCCCACGAAATCTGCCTTTGAAACCACCTAGGATTCTGACATCTCCCTCTAATGCTCCAGGGAAATGTGTGTCATCATTTCCCAGGATGCAGTGCGCTGTCCAATTATCACTCCCCATCCAAGACTTCCAGGAAGTAAGTGCCTGTAGGCTTCACAATGCCCACAAGCAAAATGACAACGGTGTAGATATAGTTTTATAAACTATCTTTTTTGAATATCTATGCGGATCGGCGGCGGATTGTAAAATAGTAAGTGACCGGGTCTATATTATAAAAACGCAGGATGAAAGGACATACATTTAAAAAATGCTAATTGTGGTTGGAACTCCGCTTTAAGAACCACTCTTAACTCCAGTACCTATGTGGGTACTATCAATGTTGGGACAAGCTCACCTAGAGCCCATGCCAAACTGTGCCCCCCCCCCCCCACCAAGATGTATGAGCAGTATGTGTCAGAACCCCCCCCCACCAAACAAAAGTCCACCCCCTGCTGAAATCCCCTCTCTCAGCACAAATCTTTGTAAAAAAATTTACAGGCTTTCACCACAAACCATTCCAAATCAGAATACTCAGGTAATGGCCTGTAAATGATTTACCTACTCTTCAAAAGCATTGCAGATGATGACAGCGCGTGCTGAATAAAATATTTGATGACCTGAAGTTAACTAACTGTATCCGTCTCCAACACAACCCTTGTTGCTGTAAAAAAAAAACTGCTGACAGGCCACACTGGCACATATAGTTCCTCAACTGTGAGGGTGTGTGTATAATATTATATTTGTAATTATATATATATATATACACACACACACACACACACACACACACACACACACCTCCATCCATATATCCACACACATACACACATCCATCCATATATCCACACACATACACCTCCATCCATATATCCACACACATACACCCATCATACATATATACACACACACACACACACACACACACATCCATCCATCCATATATACACACACACACATCCATCCATATATACACACACACACACACACACACACACACACACACACACACACCCATATATCCACACACATACACCCATCATACATACACAAAAACACATCCATCCATCTATCCACACACATACACCCATCATACACACACACATCCAAATATCCACACACATACACCCACACACACACACATCCATATATCCACACACATACACCCATCACACACACACACACCCATCATACACACACACACACACATCCATATATCCACACACATACACCCATCATACACACATACACCCATCATATATACACACACACACACCTCCATCCATATATCCACACACATACACCTCCATCCATATATACACACACACACACACACACACACACACACACACACACACCTCCATCCATATATCCACACACACACACACACACACACACACATCCATATATATACACACACACACACACACACACACACACACACACACACCTCCATCCATATATCCACACACAAACACCCATCATATATACACACACACACACACACACACCTCCATCCATATATCCACACACATACACCCATCATACACACACACACACACACACACACACACACACATACCTCCATCCATATATCCAAACACATACACCCATCATACACACACACACACACACACACACACACACACACACACACACACACACACACGGGTCATCAGATTTTAAAGCAACCGTGACAACTACCAATAGAATATTACCAAAGCAAATGTGTCTCTTCCAGTACAGACAAGAAAATAATAATATTGGCTTTGACTATACTATGTTCCACTTGCTATTTACAAGTATTATAGACCTGGTTAGTCTTAAAGGAACTATATTGTGCCACAGCAACCCGATTCACACTTTAGTTTTCTTCTGCAGGTTTAAATATAAAAATATTAAATATTTAAATATAAACTCCTAATAAACATTCTCTGATATACAAAGGTGCTGTATAGCATATTAATTATTGGAAGAGAGGGAATGTAAGATTTTAGACATATTCCCTGCTAATAAGGGTCTCCTAAATGACTTGCAGACAACGGCCAGGAAAGAAGAGATCAGAAGACATGTTCATTCCAGTCACTCACGGTGGACTGGTTTGCCTGTCATGTCGTTCACCAAATCCGTTTCAGATTGGCAGTCTACAGCCAAGCAGAAAAAAAATGCCCGATATCCGTCTCAAGCTCCACTGCTCACCCGCATATCAGACGGATACCTTATCTCCATCATTTTACATGTATACATCTCACTTCAGGCATTCAATCAATACTAATTAGCAATTAATTAAATCTATGCGATTTGGAATTAATTGTCTAATGCCGATCGCAGATTTAAAGATGGCAGCTATTTTTTTTCCTGTTATAAATTCTCACGCTAGTCCTCGTCCCATCAGCTACATCTACAGTACTGTAACCAGACCATGTTTTATTATGGGAAGATGAACTGCAACTCTTAGCATGCTCTATCCTCATACAGAAGAGCTTGCCAGAGCCATGAAAGTTATATTTGTGCAGAGCACAGTTACCGTACTATTGCCTCATCTTGTGGCATCTACTTATACTACCTACAATTTTAGGAGTTGGAAGAACTAGGGCAGTGCAACAGTCAACTAACATTAGACAAATCATTAAATCCCCTTCCCTTTTGAAGCAATCAAATAGTATGGTATAGTTACTTGGCTCTGGTGATGCCATGGTGGAGACAATGATGGGTGGTCCAGTCCTTCTGGTTACTTTCTGGTAGGGCGATTGGAGAGAGTGCTGATTAGGCATGGTAGGCGGCGGTAAGCTCATTGTGGTTTCCATATGACTCCCATGTTTGCGTAGAAGCTGAGGGCTACAGTGAGGGCTGTGTAGAGGAGAAGTGGGTGGAAGGCGATCCCTTTTCAAAAGCTCCATGGGCACAGTGTAACTAGTAGGGTAAGCAGTTTTTGGCCCACTGGGGATGTTTGTGTGTACAACAGTCATGGGTATGCCAGACTGGGCAGGGTAGGCCGACGCTGGGCGAGGTTGAAAAGGAATGGAGTATCCAGTAGTTTGCATGAACTGTGGGTTTTGGGCACTCATTCCACAAGCTGGGTAGTTGGCTGCCTCCATTAAGTGCTGGGATGGGGCACTAGAAGGACGGCGGCTAAGTTCAGCCATTCGAGGTGAGACCGGCTGCAATGACAAGGAATGTTGAGGGTTGGAAACTCCATCCATCATTTGGTTATTTAAGGGTTGTGTACTGAAATCCCCGCGCATGAGATCTCCCCGGTGGCTGAAGCTATTTGAGCGAGCTCGAGACCTCAGGGAGTTGCTTTTCTGTGGATCTTGTCTCAGCATCTGCAAATCTGCCCGGTAGCTCTTGATAAGACCTGAAAGTAGTCTCGCCTGGCCAAGATTAGCAGCCACTGATTTAATGTCATGTTCTTCCATGACAGCCAGTGAGCTGGGCGTGTCGAACCCCTGCTGAATCAATGCACCAAGAGTTGCTTCAGAAAGGCCTTCACTCCTCAAAGTTGTAAGGAACTCCATATCTACAGCCCTCTTTAGTTCAGCTCCAGAAAGTGACACTGGGGCCTGAGGATGCGATTGAGTTAGTGTGCCATCGTAGGCATCATATGTCATCTTAGCAGTGACATTATCCCTTACTGAGCCATATCCCCGATTTGCAGAGATAGAGGAAGTCCCCAGAGTGCCATCCATGGCAGCAGATGAACTGGGCTCCACCACCAGGCAGGTAGGAGCTGCTTGCCTCCCTCCTGTGGAATCAATGGCTCGTTCCATCATATCATTATAAATCAGTCTATTGGAGAACGTAGACGCCTCTGAGCCATATCTAGGGTTGGGTAGATCTACTGTGTATCTGGCGGGGGATGAATCGCGACTCCTGGAACGTTGTCCCTCGGTGATGACTCTACCTGTAGGATCTCTGTACAAGCGACCCACTTCTTGCGACTGATAGGGACGTGCAGGTGCCTGTTCCCAGGCCGTGCGACTTGTAGGAGGACCATAAGCATGTCCTGCACGATTTAATATTGGATCTCTGTAATAACGAGGATCCTCCAGGGATCTTCCAGGCAGGGAAGGCTCATTATAATAATCGTGGGTTTGCACAGATCCACGCCCAGACATTGCCATTTGCCTCTCGTTGGGAAAGCCGAAGTCTGGGACTGAGGTATTCCTCACTGGCCTGCGGTCCTGACGCACCAGGTGACCTTGCTGACCTCGGATATATGCGTCTGGGTACGGAGAGAGGTCCGCCTTTATCTCCGAGCTGCCTGGCACGAGAATATCGCGGGATCTGCTGCTTGGCAGCTTGTAAAAAGCTTCCTCTCCGTTGTAGGTCAGAGAATTGTTTATGCCGGCTGCTCTGTGAGATCCTGATGATGAGATGTCTCCCTCCCAGCTGCCTTCATACCAACCTGCTGCATCCCAGCTACGAGAACGGCTGATGTTTGTGTTCCTGCCTGGAACCGGCATTGGAAGGAAAAAAAAAAAAAAAAACCTTTCAGCTTAGATACAGTGGTAGAGGAGGAGGCGGCGAGGAAACGTCTCAGTTAAAATCTTCTGTTACATGTACCAAAGGAAAAAAAAACACACATACAATAAACAGATGTAGCTGCACCTGAGCTCTCTGGAGGCACAACAGAAACAGGCGGCTTGAGTTACAAAAGTATCGGCTGAATTATTAATCCCAGGTAATGGAAGACGATACAGTACAACACCCTGTAGACTGCGATCTCTCCAGGCTTCAGTCACAGACTGGGTGTCCGCAACTAATCCCCATGGCTTTGGCTGAATGGTAGAGAGAACATTTTATTCATATGGATAACTGTGCGCAGATTAGAAAACCTGCAAAGCCCTAATCCGGTGTGACAGAGTGGTCCCAGACACAGGACTTCCTGATGTCACAGTAACCCTGCCGCGATCAGACAACCGCTCGATGCTATGCCGCTCTAGTCTCATATCGACTTGTGTCAGGGGAGAATGGCTGAAATAAGGACGCAAGAAAACTACAAAACGACACGGCTCTAGCCAAATCTCTCCTGATGAAAAATCCTAGCCTTAGCTAGGTTACTCTAATGCCGCGTACACACCATCACTTTATGTGATGAAAAAAAAAACGACACTTTCTGTGAAGTAAAAAATGACGTTTTTGAAACTTCAATTTTCAAAGACGAAGTTGCCTACACACCATCGTTTTTCTCACAATGTTCTTGCAAAGTGAGGTTACGTTCCACCACGTTTTACCATTGAAGCTTGCTTCATAAGTAGCTTCTGGGCATGCGTGGATGAAAAAACGTCTTAGAAAACGACGTTTTTTGCTACACACGGTCAATTTCTGTGAAGTAAAAAGTGCACTTTTGAAAAACGACACATAAAATTGAAGCATGCTTCAATTTTTTTTGGTCGTTTTTTACAAGACATAAAACGACGTTTTCCCCCACACACAGTCAATTAAAGTGACGTTTTTAAAAACGTCATTTTTTTTCATCACATAAAGTGATGGTGTGTACGCGGCATAAGGCCGGGTACACACGGGCAAACATGTATGATGAAACCGGTCCGTCGGACCGTTTTCACCGTACATGTCTGCCCGGGGACTTCTGTACGATGGCTGTACTAACCATCGTACAGAAGTCCGCGCGTAAACAATACGCGGGGCGTGTCCACGCCGTCGCCACGACGATGACGCGGCGACGTGGGCGGGCCTGCCTTTTAAATGCTTCCACGCATGTGTCTAAGTCATTCGACGCATGCGAGGGACGGCGGGCGCTCGGACATGTACGGTAGGTCTGTACTGACGACCATACATGTCCGAGCGGGCAGGATTCCAGCGGACTGTTTTAAAACAAGTCCAGGAATATTTGCCCGCTGGGAAAAGGCCTGGCGGGCAAATGTTTGCTGGAATTCTGCCCGCTCGCGCCTACACATGACCGAACATGTATGCTGAAACTGGTCCGCGGACCAGTTTCAGCAGACATGTTTGGTCGTGTGTACGGAGCCTAACAGGCACACACTCCACACATTCTTCTTCATGCTGGGCAGGTTTCTCGCCAGCAAAGGCAGGAAGCAAGCCCTAAACACACATTGAATGTGAAAAGAAGCGTTAAAATCTACAGCGGTGGAGAACTTGCAATTAAAGTCGCTTACCACGATATTAAAGCGGAGTTCCTCCTAAAAATGGAACTTCCGCTTAACCCACTCCTCGCCCCCTTACATGCCACATTTGGCATGTAATTTTTTTTTGGGGGGGGGGGGGTGGGGGCTTCAGGAGAAGGGGACTTTCTGTCCCACTTACTCCTTCCGCCGAGGGGCTGGAAAGGCGATTAGCTTAATCGCCTTTTCACAGCCCCTTCCCGTAGGCGAGCGCCTGTCCAATCGGACGGCGCCGCTCGCGCATGCGCACCGCCGCCCGGCCGTGAAGCCGAAAGCTGTCACTGCCGGGTGCCCACACTAAGAATGAAGACGCCGGCCGGCGAGGGGGGGCGAGGAGCGGAGCCCCGGCCGGCGCGTCGCTGGAGCAGGTAAGTGTCTGTTTATTAAAAGCCAGCAGATACACTTTTTGTAGCTGCTGACTTTTAATAAACTTAAAAAAAAAAAAGGTGAAAAACCCCTTTAAGACAGGTAGTAATAATATATAAAAAAATCTTGGATCTCAACCACTTAACCCCCGGACCATATTGCTGCCCAAAGACCAGAGCACTTTTTGCGATTCGGCACTGCGTCGCTTTAACTGACAATTGCGTGGTCGTGCGACGTGGCTCCCAAACAAAATTGGCGTCCTTTTTTCCCCACAAATACTTTTCTTTTGGTGGTATTTGATCACCTCTGCAGGTTTTTAGTTTTTGCGCTATAAACAAAAATAGAGCGGCAATTTTGAAAAAAATGAATATTTTTTACTTTTTGCTATAATAAATATCCCCCAAAATAAATAAATAAATATATATATATATATATATATATATATATATATATATATATATATATATATATATATATATATATATATATATATATATATATATATATATATATATATATATATATATTTTTTTTTTTTCTCAGTTTAGGCCGATACGTATTCTTCTACATTTTTTTATTTATTTTTTACGAAAAATATCGCAATAAGCGTTTATTGATTGGCTTGCGCAAAAGTTATAGCGTTTACAAAATAGCGGGTATTTTTATAATTTTTTTTTACTAGTAATGGCGATTTTTTTTCGGTACTGCGACATTATGGCGGACACTTTTGACACATTTTTCTGACCATTGGCATTTTTTTTTTTTTTAATACAGTAAATACATTTTTATTGAAATTTTTCAGAATACACATCATAACATGAAGAAACAGATAGATTTATGAGCTCTGAACCGATGGGACTGTAGCTGCTGATGGTTTCAAAACTATTTTGCGGCGCGACTAAAAGTCCAGACATACAAAATTCTCTCAATTGTGGATTTACAGACCGACAGGATGCAAATAAGAGAAGTTCATTGTTAGGGTTTACATACACTTTAAGGCAGGGGTAGGGCAAGGTTGCCTACCCCTGCTTTAAGGGATGGGAAACCTTCAGTGGGTTTCTAGGTGCATCATTTCCAACATAAGCCTGGCAAGGCCAATGGTCATTTTATAACTCGAAGCTTCTTTTGATGTGGTTATCATAGCCTTCCCTATTGTGAATCTAGCACCAATGCATTGGCATTTTTATAGCGATCAGTGCTATAAAAATGCATTGATTACTATAAAAATTACACTGGGTGTGTTCTAACTGTAGGGGGGGGGTGGCCTCACTAGGGGAAATGACTGATCTTCTGTTCATACATTGTATGAACAGAAGATCAGCATTTCTCTCCCTGACAGGACTGGGAGCTGTGCGTTTACACACACAGCTCCCGGTCCCCGATCTGTAACGAGCGATCGCATGTGCCCGGCGGCGAATGTGTCCGCTGGGCACGCGCCCCTAGTGGCCTGCACGAGAGCCGACGTTATATTGCGTGCTCTCGCGCAGGAGAGCCAACCTGCCGACGTAAAACTGCGGTGGGCAGTCGACAACTGGTTAATAAGAAAGGTTGAGTAACCCCTATAAAATTCTGATATATCAAAGTGGAAGTCCCAAGATTGTACTTGTTTTACTCAATGCAACAACAGAATGTGCGATTGTTCCTAAACAGGGCACTACCGGCACCACCTCCTGGTCACAGATGAGGGAGCCGTCATGTTGCCTTAGCATTTCTTCCGGGTTCACGGCTCCGGCGCTGTGAGTGGCCGGAGTCACAAAGATGTCACTCTTGCGGCACGCTCGTGGAGTCCCCTTTCCGGCAAGGAGCTCCGATTTTCTGGTAGCATCCGCCGGACCTTCAGAGCGCATGCGCCGCTAACTTCAAGGTGAATATCTCCTACACCAGGGGTGCCCAACTTTTTGAAGAGCGAGGGCCACTTAAGCGACTTGGTAACCGGTCGCGGGCCACAATGAGCGGAGCGGGTGGATGGCATGTTCGTGTCTGCTCTGCATATGGTAGAGTAGACTCCCGCAGATAATGCGGGGATCTATGCCAGGAACTGGGTGCAAATACCTGTCTCTGCTGAATCTGCTCTCCCTCCCCCTGAAAGGTGGTAAATGTGCCACCGGGTGGAGGGGGGGGGGGGAATTCGGACAACGGAGGTTCCAATTTTGTGTGGAGCTCCGTTTTAAGAATCGCCACCCCCTCCCTTTTTCTAAGGGACCAAAAGTAATTGGACAATTGAATCAAAAGCCGTTTTATGGCCAGGTGTGGGCTACACCTTTGTTATTTCTCCATTACTTAGGGTTTTTTCACACAGGCTTGTCTGTTTGACGAACTCCACTTGCTCAGCGGGGGGACC
This sequence comes from Rana temporaria, assembly GCF_905171775.1. Classification (NCBI taxonomy): domain Eukaryota; kingdom Metazoa; phylum Chordata; class Amphibia; order Anura; family Ranidae; genus Rana; species Rana temporaria. The sequence continues at coordinate 17,688,122 of NC_053496.1, forward strand.
GATCCGCTGATCCATGCTGAGCAGGAGGATGACAGCTCCGTCTCAGCTCACTGTGCTGAGATGGACCTGTCAGGGTCCCGCTCTCCTCTATGGGGAGATCGGATGAAAACGGACTGCCTGCCTGTTTTCATCCGATCAACGAATTGAAAATAGGGTCACCATACCTTTGGATTTGGCGGACAGGATCGGATTGAATAGCACCGGGTGTCAGCGGACATGTCACCACTGACATTCGCTGCCCTATAGGGGTGAATGGAGTGTCTGATCAGGTCTGCCTGAAAAACTGACAGGCAGACCTGATCGGAAACCCATATGAAAAGGGCCCTTAAGCAGGTAAAAGGTTTGGAGTTGATCCTATTTGCATTTGGAATCTATTGCTGTGAACCTACATCATGCATTCAAAGGAGCTGTCCATGCAAGTGAAACAGGCTATTGTAAGGCTTCAAAATTTAAACAAATCTATCAGAGATATAGCAGCAACATCAGGAGTGGCAAAATCAATAGTTTTGGTACATTCTGAGGAAAGAAGAACCCTCTGGTGAGCTCAGCAACATAGAAAGGCCTGGGCGTTTCACTGAAGACAACAGTGGTGGATGATCGCAGGATCCTCTCTATGGTAAAGAACAACCCATTCACAACATCCAGAAAAGTGAAGGACGCTCTCCAGGAGGTGGGCATATCATTGTCAAAGAGAAGACTTCACAAGAGCAAATACAGCAGGTTCACCACAAGGTGCAAACTATTCATAAGTCAGAAGCAGAATAGAAAAGCCAGATTAGACTTTGCCAAAAAAAAAAAAAATCATCTAAAAGAGCCAGACCAGTTCTGGAAAAGCATTCTTTGGACAAATAAAACTAAGATTAATCTGTACCAGAATGATGGGAAGAAAAAAAAAAGTGTGCAGAAGGCTTGGAACAGCTCATGATCCAAAGCACACAACGTCATCTGTAAAACATGGTGGGAGGCAGTGTAATGACATGGGCATGCATGGCTTCCAGAGGCACTGGGTCATTGATGATGTGACAGAAGACAGAAAATTCTGCAGTGTTTAGAGAAACTGTATACTGTCAGTCCAGATTCAGCCAAATGAAGTTGATTGGACAGCGCTTCACAGAACAGATGGACAACGATTCAAAAACACACTGCAAAAGCAACCTAGGAGCTTTTGAAGGAAAAGAAGTAGAATATTCTGCAATGGCCCGAGTCGATCACAATGTTTTCCTATGGGAGCCGTCTTTACTGGTCCGACACAAGTCGGTTCCGACTTTGAAATTTGCTCCCTGTACTACTTTGATCCTACTTCAGCCCATTGAATATCATTGAAGTCGGATCAAAGTAGGATCCTTGTCCTTACCATCCGACTTTGGACATGCGACATGCTGATTACAGCAGCAGTAAAAAGGAATTTATCTCACTCTGGGATTGTTTTGATTGGACAAAGGACAAGTCATACTATCACAAAGTCGGGCCAAAGTAGTATCCTGTTCATTCAAGTCGGATGGATTTAGGACCAATGTCGCAGAGTAAAGTAGGATGAAAGTCGTATTAATGTCATGTAGTATCAGTGTGAACCCAGCCTCAGTACGCTCCTTTTGACAATTGTTGTCCAACCTTCGGCCAACAAACGTTGGATGACATGCTAGTAAATTTTCGGCGGACAACGGTTGGTCAGATTTTTTGATGGCTAGTACACAAATCCATTCACACAAAAGTCGAAAGTACAAACACGCATGCTCAGAATCAATGCTCACCAAATACAAAATTAGCAGAAGGGGCCCAAAGGGTGGCGCTCAAGAGCTGAAATTTCTTGTACTACGTCACTACATTCGTGTTTGTTGGCTGACAATGGTGTACCGTTAGTATGCAAGACAAGATCCAGGCATACGCCCTGAAGACAAAAATCAGACGCTCGGTTGGCCAACAATCGGATTGTTTGTACGAGGCTTTAGACACCATGAAAGCAGACATTAGTCAGGACAAAAAAACTAACAAAACGAAAAAAAAAAAAATGGTCAAAGAGCTGGGCCACCGAATTGCCAAGAGTTGGGCACAACTGAACAAATAACGTCATTAAACTTCCACAGTGAATCGCACTGAGAATCAGAGGCATTTTACAATTCCGTGGTATGCCACGCAGCAGAAACATACAGCAATGCAGAGCCTGTGCCAAATGAAACTTCCATGCTGGCCTATACCAATAATTAACGTATACTATCTAATAAAGTATGAATCTATTAAAATAAACTGTAACTGGTTTAAAGTTTGTAATTTTTTTGGAAATGGGAGACAAAAAAAAGCAGAACAGAAACCTTTCACCTGAACTCTGAAATCCATTTACTCTCTTAAAATGGATCTTTAGTGTAATGAGTTTCCTGATCCGGCTGGTCACTGAACCATACAGCAGCTTATTCCTGCCCATCACACTAACTCACGCTGACCTTAATCCTTGCAGGATAACACAGTAATCCCTAAATCTATATACAGAGGACAAATACACAGCACACAGGCACAGAGGTGTAATTGTTTTCCTACAGGAACATCCTCAGCCCAGTGGAAGAACTCCCGTGACAGCAGGGGGCTGCATGCCCCCCCACCACCATCTCACATAGACGCCCGTGAAGCTGGCTGCAGCCCACTGTCCTGCTGGCAAGGAGGCACCAACCTTATATGATCTGAGGGCCACATGGAGGCAACAGATGTGCCCGTTATTAGCCGGCCATGTTGGGATTAAGATGGCATTAACCCATTCACAGCAGTTCTGCAGGCAAGTTAACTCATAAAAAGGTCGTGCAAGCTATGGAAAAGGATTACTTACCCGGCACTGGGAAATACTAGTAGAAGAGGCCCAACAAATATTAGAAGAAGAAATTGATAATGGCGTAAACCGGTGGTTCGCGTTCCAGAATTAATTTCTGTTCACAGGCTGATTGAGGTCAGCTTGCCAAAGTTCAAAATAAAGATAAAGTATATTGTTAACATCGTTAATCTCAAAGTTATAGTTACCTAAAATACATTGGGCTAGATTCAGAAAGAATTTACGCCGGCGTATCTATTGATACGCCGCGTAAATTCAAATCTGCGCCGGCGTATCTTCTTTCTGTATTCAGAAAGCAAGTCTCTTACGCCGTCGTATCTTAGGGCGCATATTTACGCTGGCCGCTAGGAGGCGCTGCCGTCGAATTCAGCGTAGAATATGCAAATGAGCTGGATACGCCGATTCAGAAAACATAGGTGCGCCCGGCGGATTTTTTTTTACGTCGTTTGCTTAAGGCTTTTTCCGGCGTAACGTTACTCCTGCTATATGAGGCATAGCCAATGTTAAAGCGGTGTTTCACCTTAAAAACAACTTTCTAGCATCTCATTCAGCATAGTAGCGCGAGCTACAGTATGCCTTTATATTTTTTTTTTGCGCCGTACTCACTGTCTAATAGCGTAGTAAAATTCCAGACTCCCCGCGGGGAATGGGCGTTCCTATTCAGAGGGCTCGTGATTGACGGCCGGCTATGGCGCGTCACGCTTCACGAAAATAGCCGGAGTAGGTCTCGGCTCTTCCCGGCGCTATACGGCGCCTGCGCACAGACATCTGAGCTGACTGCGCAGGCGCCGTGAAGAGCAAACACCTATTTTGGCTATTTCCGTGAAGCATGACGCGCCATAGCCGGCTGTCAATCACGAGCCCTCTGAATAGGAACGCCCATTCCCCGGAAACTTTCGTACGCGATTACACAGTGAGTACGGCGCCAAAATATATAAAGGCATACTGTAGCTCACGCTACTATGCTGAATGAGATGCTAGAAAAAAAAAAAAAATTTAGGGAGAACCCCCGCTTTAAGTATGGACGTCGTTCCCGCGCCAAATTTTGAAAATTTTAAGTTGTTTGCGTAAGTCTTTCGCGAATAGGGCTTTGCGTAAATTACGTTCACGTCGAAAGCATTGACTATTTGCGACGTGATTAGGAGCATGCGCACTGGGATACGTTCACGGCCGGCGCATGCGCCGTTCGTGAGAAACGTCATTTACGTGGGGTCATGTTTTATTTACAAGCCCACCTCTTGACAATTTGAATTGGGCGCGCTTACGCACGCAGATTTACGCTACGCCGCAACTTACGGAGCAAGTGCTTTGTGAATACTGCACTTGCCCGTCTAAGATGCGGGGGCGTAGCGTAAATAGGATATGCTACGCCCGCACAAACTTGCGTCCCCCTACGTGAATCTAGCCCATTAAGATTTAAAGTGTTTGTTAAACCCCCCCCCCCCCCAAAAAAAAAAAAATCTGATCCTGGTCCCTTAAAGAAGATTAAAACAGGCACAGTGCTTGTTCTGTGTAATCTGCGCCCCTCTAAAACTGTAAAGAAAACCTCCCTGAATCGTGGTCAGAATGTGTCCCTCCATCATAAGCACCTGTCCTACTCTCGCACCCTCACCCCCTCCTCCTTGCCTGTCAGCTCCCTCTTTGTGTCTGTCTCCGCCCCACCACTATTAAAAATTTAAAATAAACTACAATGGTCACTGCCAGCCCCTCTATTAGAGCCTGGCATAGCACACTATGGAAGTCATTTCAAAAAACGGCATTGTAAATGCCTATTTAGAGCCATCTTCAGGCCAGTCATGCGACTCGCGGTCGCTTTACATCTCCGAGACAGTGCTTCTGCGAGAGGCCATGTGGTCTTCTTACCGACTGACGTCAGAGGGAGATCTGGGTCCTCCTGCAAAATGTCATTTATCAGAGCTGTAAAGAGGCCACGAGTTGACTGGCCTGTCAGTTTAGGTGGACGGCCATGTCTTGGTAGGTTTGCAGTTGTGCCATACTCTTTCCATTTTCAGATGATGGATTGAACAGAGCTCTGTGAGATGTTCAAAACTTGGGGGTTTTTTTTTTATAACCTAACCCTGCTTTAAACTTCTCCACAACTTTATCCCTGACCCATCTGGTGTGTTCCTTGGACTTCATGGTGCCATTTTCTCACCAAGGTTTTCTAACAAACCTCTGAGGGCTTCACAGAACAGCTGTATTTATACTAAAATTAAAATTACACACAGGTGGACTCTACTTACTAATTAGGTGACTTCTGAAGGCAATTTGTCCCCCTTGAGTTTAGTTAGGGGTATCAGAGTAAAAGGGGGCTGAATACAAATCCACGCCACACTTTTCACATATTTGTAAAATATTTGGAAAACCTATCACATAAAATACATTTACAGTGCCTTGCGAAAGTATTCGGCCCCCTTTGCGACCTTTTGCCACATTTCAGGCTTCAAACATAGATATAAAACTATTTTTTTTTTCAACAAACAACAACAAGTGGGACACAATCATGAAGTGGAACGAAATTTATTGGATATTTCAAACTTTTTTAACAAATAAAAAAACTGAAAAATTGGGCGTGCAAAATTATTCAGCCCCTTTACTTTCAGTGCAGCAAACTCTCTCCAGAAGTTCAGTGAGGATCTCTGAATGATCCAATGTTGACCTAAATGACGATAAATAGAATCCACCTGTGTGTAATCAAGTCTCCGTATAAATGCACCTGCACTGTGATAGTCTCAGAGGTCCGTTTAAAGCGCAGAGAGCATCATGAAGAACAAGGAACACACCAGGCAGGTCTGAGAAACTGTTGGAGAAGTTTAAAGCCGGATTTGGATACAAAAATATTTCCCAAGCTTTAAACATCCCAAGGAGCACTGTGCAAGCGATAATATTGAAATGGAAGGAGTATCAGACCACTGCAAATCTACGAAGACCTGGCCGTCCCTCTAAACTTTCAGCTCATACAAGGAGAAGACTGATCAGAGATGCAGCCAAGAGGCCCATGATCACTCTGGATGAACTGCAGAGATCTACAGCTGAGGTAGGAGACTCTGTCCATAGGACAACAATCAGTCCCTGTATACTGCACAAATCTGGCCTTTATGGAAGAGTGGCAAGAAGAAAGCCATTTCTTAAAGATATCCATAAAAAGTGTCGTTTAAAGTTTGCCACAAGCCACCTGGGAGACACACCAAACATGTGGAAGAAGGTGCTTTGGTCAGATGAAACCAAAATCGAACTTTTTGGCAACAAAGCAAAACGTTATGTTTGGCGTAAAAGCAAAACGTTATGTTTGGCGTAAAAGCAACACAGCTCATCACCCTAAACACACCATACCCACTGTGAAACATGGTGGTGGCAGCATCATGGTTTGGGCCTGCTTTTCTTCAGCAGGGACAGGGAAGATGGTTAAAATTGATGGGAAGATGGATGGAGCCAAATACAGGACCATTCTGGAAGAAAACCTGATGGAGTCTGCAAAAGACCTGAGACTGGGACGGAGATTTGTCTTCCAACAAGACAATGATCCAAAACATAAAGCAAAATCTACAATGGAATGGTTCACAAATAAACATATCCAGGTGTTAGAATGGCCAAGTCAAAGTCCAGACCTGAATCCAATCGAGAATCTGTGGAAAGAACTGAAAACTGCTGTTCACAAACGCTCTCCATCCAACCTCACTGAGCTCGAGCGGTTTTGCAAGGAGCAATGGGCAAAAATTTCAGTCTCTCGATGTGCAAAACTGATAGACATACCCCAAGCGACTTACAGCTGTAATCGCAGCAAAAGGTGGCGCTACAAAGTATTAACTTAAGGGGGCTGAATAATTTTGCACGCCCAATTTTTCAGTTTTTTATTTGTTAAAAAAAAAATATCAAATAAATGATTGTGTCCCACTTGTTGTTGACTCTTAAAAAAAAAAAATAGTTTTATATCTTTATGTTTGAAGCCTGAAATGTGGCAAAAGGTCGCAAAGTTCAAGGGGGCCGAATACTTTTGCAAGGCACTGTATGTTTTTGGTTGTTAACCTGACAAAATGTGGAAAATTTCAAGGGGTATGAATACTTTTTCAAGGCACTGCAAGTGTGCACAGAATTGTTTGAGGCCCCCAGCGCATAGACATTGCGCGGCTTCCAGCAATTCCGCACATGCACAGACACACTGCATGGCCTAAAGGTCCTATAATTACAGCGTTCAGTATCTGCAAATATGTGAGATTTCACTGCGTCCATCATACTCGCCGAGACAAGAATGAAGAACGTTTATTCTCCCCAATCAATTGTGTGAGAGAGAGAGAGGGGGAGGAGTCTGGGGAGAGGAAGTCACCCTTACAGATGAAAGTCTGCTTTAACTTCCAGGCGACTGACTGTGTAATCCTATTACTGTCTACAAAAACACAGTCCAAGTGTATATGTTTCTGCTTATAGAAGCTTGCATCACACAGTCATTTTGTAACAGAAAAGAACACACGAGATAATATTGATATGTCCTATAGAAAGCTATATCTTTACACCTGTTAATTAGAATGTTGAAAAGTAACAGAATGAGGTCACTGTGTGCCCGGGGGGTGAAATGGGTCACTGGGCACGAGATACAATATCTGTGCGCATCTTTGACAAAGCAGCAAGTTTAACCACTTCAACCCCGAAAGGTTTTACAGACTTCCTGACCAGGCCATTTTTTGCATTACGGCAGTCACTTTAACGGACAATTGCGCTGTCGTGCAACGTTGTACCCAAATACAATTGATGTCCCTTTTTCCCCACAAATAGAGCTTTCTTTTGGTGGTATTTGAACACCTCTGCAGATAATTTTTTTTGCACTATAAACAAAAACAACAACTTTGAATAAAAAAAAATGTTTTTTAAATTTCTGCTATAAAACAAAAAAAATAAAAAATCTGATCTCTTCCTCAGGTTTAGGTCGGTCGAAATGTATTCCGATACATATTTTTGGTAAAAAAATAAATTCCAAGAAGTGTATATTGATTGGTTTGCGAAAAAAATGTAGCGTCTACAAAATAGGGAATAGATTTATGGGAAATTATATATTTTTTACTAGTAATGGCAGCGATCAGCAATTTTTAGTGAGAACTGCGACATTGCGGCAGACAAATTGGACACCACGTGACACTTCTGAGGACCAGTCAACAGTGCTAAAAAATAAAAATAAAATGCACCGATACTGTATAAATGACACTGGCAGGGAAGCGGTTAACATATGGGGCAATCAAAGGTCTACTGTATTTGCTGGCGTATAAGACTACCTTTTACACTTATAAAAAAAATCACTTAAAAAAAAAGCAGGGGTCGTCTTATACGCCGGGTCAGCTGCTCGGATGCCTGCTGGATGCATGGTAATACTGTATGTAGCTTCGGCTACATACAGTATATACCGCATAGCCAATCCCGGTGAGTGATGTATTCAAATGAATACAGAGCCTGCTTGGATTTGAGCAACAACCTCTGCCAATCCGAGCAGGCTACATACAGTAGCCTGCTCAGATTGGCTTTGAGAGTCAGAGAGGCGTGGGCTCATGATGTTACAGCCTCTGCCAATCCAAGCAGGCTTTATATTAATTAATACAATACATCGCTTGCCGTGATTGGCTCCAGCTCCAGCAAGAAGGGAGAAGAATATGGCTCCAGAAGGAAGAAATATGAAGCGTCGGAAGGGGGACCGTCTTATACGGTGAGTACAGTAAAAAAAAAAAATCCAAAAAAACTGTAAAATTAGGGGGTCGTCTTATACGCCCGGTCGCCTTATACACCGGCAAATACGGTAAGTGTGTCCCTGGAAGGGGCTTACTAACTGTGTGTGTGGGGGGGGGGGGGGGAACGGATACACTGGAGAAAAAGATCTGCATTTCAGCTTAGTCGAAACATAAGATCTTTTTCTCCCTGACAGATCAGCGGTCTGCCTTGTTTACATAGGCAGACCTCCGCTCCATCTCTCCTATGAACGATCGGCGGGTCGCGGCGTTCATCGTGGTCGCCAGACCAGCTGATTAGCTCCCGCTGGGTCCAATCACAGTGTGAGGCGCTACGGCAGCACGCATGCGCCCCCTACACCGCGTGAACAAGATCACGTACAGGTACGCGATTTTGCGCACCGGGCCCGCCCTGCCGCAGTAAATATGTGGTGGACGATCCGGAAGAGACACAGAACATAGAGCGGATAGACAGGGAGGATGGGGTGAGGGGGGAGAGAGAGCAGAGTAGGACTGCATATGACGGAAGGACGTAGACTGACCACGGTGGTCAGGGCTCAGCAGCCCTAGTTATTGTGGTCAGCGCAGAGAGGGGGCGGAATACAGGAAGTGGCAGAAACAGACAGGTTTTTTTTTTTTTACAGTTTAGAGAGGGGAAGATTACACAGCACAAGCACTGTGCTGTTTAATCTGCTTTAAAGGGACCAGAATCTTTTTTTCGGGTTATACAAACACTTTAAATTTCGCAAAGAGTCACTTGTGTCTTGTGAGTGTAGCCAAGGACCCCAAATTTTGGTGAATTTCATAGGGCAGCCCCTAGCCTCATAAGTTAATTTGTATAAAGGCAGGTGTTGGTTTATGGCTCCCTACGGGTTCAGACCGAATCCAATACCACTGTTTCCAGCATAATAAAGCAGTAGCCACAAAAACAATTTAGTCTTAGGGCTCGTGCAGTCTTTAACTGCTTGCTGACCAGCCGCAGTATAACAGTTATACGGCGGCAGGTCGGCTCTGCTGAACGAGATCACGTAGCTATACGTCATCTCGCTGAGCAGCCAATAGGGGCGCGTGCAGGTGCGCCCCCCCCCGCTCGCCCCCGACTTCCGCGTGCGTGCTCGGCGGGCACCCGCGATCGCTCATTACAGAGCGAGGACCGGGAGCTGTGTGTGTAAACACACAGCTCCCGGTCCTGTCAGGGGAGAAAAGCCTGACCGTCTGAATGTATGAACAGAAAATCAGTCATTTCCCCTAGTGAGGCCCCCCCCCCCTACAGTTAGAACACACCCAGGGAACATACTTAACCCCTTCCCTGCCATTTTATTTTTATAGTGATCCAATGCATTCTTATAGCACTGATCGCTATAAAAATGCCAATGGTCCCAAAAATTTGTCAAAAGCGTCCGCCATAATGTTGAACCTTCTTTTCCAAGACCTCTGCAATTCCCCCCGGCATGCCGTCAATCAACTTCTGGGCCACATCCTGACTGATGGCAGCCCATTCTGGCATAATCAATGCTTGGAGTTTGACAGAATTTTTTTTTTCTTTTACCCGACTCTTGAGATCTTGTGGTCAATCCTCAATGGGATTAAGGTCTGGGGAGTTTCCTGGCCATGGACCCAAAATGTCAATGTTTTATTCCCCAAGCCACTTGGTGATCACTTTTGCCTTATGGCAAGGTGCTTAGTGCCAGGCATTGTTCGTCACCAAACTGTTCTTGGATGGTTGGTAGAAGTTTCTCTCGGAGGAGGTTTTTGTATCATTCTTTATTCATGGCTGTGTTCTTGAGAAAAATTGTGAGTGAGCCAACTCCCTTGGCTGAGAAGCAACCCCACCCATGAATGGTCTCGGGAAGCTTTATTGTTGGCATGACACAGGACTGAGGGAAGCGCTCGCCTTTTCTTCTCTGGACAAGGTTTTTTCAGAATGCCCCAAGCAATGAGAAAGGGGATTCATCAGAGCATACGACTTTACCCCAGTCCTCAGCAGTCCAATCCTTGTACCTTTTGCAGAAGATCAGTCTGTCCCTGATGTTTTACATGGAGAGAAGTGGCTTCTTTGCTGCCCTTCTTGACACCATGCCATCCCCCGAAACTCTTCGCCTCACTGTGCGTGTCAATGCACTCACATCTACATGACCCCATGTAAATGACTTCCCGAACGAACGGCGCATGCTCAGAATCACGTTGAATTTACGCCCTAAGATACGACGGCTTAATGGCAACCACGTGAACGTAACCTACGCCCAGACCCATTCACGTACGACTTGCGTAAACGACGTAAAATATGATGGCTGTTCCGTCGTCCATACCTTGCATGGGTTGCACCACCTATAGAGGTGTTTTATCTTTACGCCAGACGTATGCCTTGCGTAAACGGCGTAGCTTACTGCGACGGGCACAAGTACGTTCGTGAATCGGCGTATCTAGGTAATTTACATATTCGACGCGTAAATCAACGGAAGCGCCCCTTGCGGCCAGCGTAAATATGCACCCAAGATACGACGGCGTAGGAGACTTACGTCGGTCGTATCTTTCCGCAATTCAGGCGTATCTGATTTAGAGAATCAGCGCATAGATACGACGGCGCACATTTGGACTTACGACGGCGTATCAGTAGATACGTCGGCGCAAGTCTTTGTGAATCCGGGCCAATATTTCCGTTGAGTCACAGGAACCCGTTAGGATTACTACCAGGAACTGGTGCGTTAGACCAGTCCACTGAACTGGAATAAAGATTTAGGCCCGGATTCACGTACGAGTTACGCCGGCGTATCTCCAGATACGCTGTCGTAACTCGGAGTCCGAGCCGTCGTATCTCCAGATACGCCGTCGTAGCTCTGAGTCCGAGCCGTCGTATCTATGCGCCTGATTCTTAGAATGAGTTACGCATAGATTTGTATTAGATCCGACCGGCGTAAGTCTATTACGCCGTCGTATCTTAACTTCATATTTACGCTGGCCGCTAGGGGCGTGTACGCTGATTTACGCCTAGAAATATGTAAATCAGCTAGATATGCGAATTCACGAACGTACGCCCCGGCCGACGCAGTACAGATACACCGTTTACGTTAGGCTTTTCCCGGCGTAAAGTTACCCCTGCTATATGAGGCGTAGATGCGTTGTACCAATGTTAAGTATAGACGTCGTTCCTGCGTCGAATTTTAAAAATTTTACGTCGTTTGCGTAAGTCGTCCGTGAATGGGGCTGGATGTAATTTACGTTCACGTCTAAACCAATACGTCCTTGCGGGGTACTTTAGAGCAATGCACACTGGGATATGTCCACGGACGGTTCGTAAAAAGCGTAATTTACGTGGGGTCACATAACACTTACATAACACACGCCCACATCTTCCACATTTGAATTAGGCGGGCTTACGCCGGCCTATTTACGCTACGCCACCGCAACTTACGGAGCAAGTGCTTTGAGAATACGGCACTTGCCCGTCTAAGTTGCGGAGGCGTAACGTAAATAGTATACGTTACGCCCGCTCAAAGATACACTGTTCTACGAGAAGCCGGGCCTTAGTGGCAATCAAAGAAGTATAATCAACATACTTGGAGACACGATACTACTTATCCCTGGCAGTAGCCACTATCCAGCTGATCGGTATACAGCGCTGCAGACTGTGTCACAGTTAAATAATGGGAAGTATCTGTTACAGCATAAATGTCCTCGCTCCATGGTAATGATGTGGTAAACACAGCTTCCAAAGGGGGGCCGCAATCATCAAATAGAGTGCGGTACAAATTATTGGGACAGCAAACACCACTGCAAAGACCGCCAACGTGGGGGCAGAGATCTCATGACAGCAAGGTCAAAGGGAAGCAGGGATCTGTTACTGATCACTAGAGCTGGATAAATAATTAAAATGAATCCAATGAGCGGGCTGCCGATCGCATTTCAAAATGACTCATCAAACCCTTTTTTAGCACAAAATCATGTTACACCAATACTGGAACTCAAATGGAAACATTAAAAAGTTATACTATATATTGAGTTTACAAGTGATTGTTTATCCATATGTAAAAAGAGAAGCAGTCAGGGCAAAGTAACAGTCCGTTTTAAAGTTCGACCCATTTTACTTAAGTCGTACGTGAATGGGGCTGTGCGTAGGTTACGTTCACGTCACAGGCATTGGGCCTGGTGTATCTTATGGAGTAAATTTGACGTGATACTGAGCATGCGTGCGCATGCGCCGTTCGTTAGGCGCGTCATTTACGTGGGGTCGCGATTCATTTACATACAACACGCCCCCTACCAGCCTATTTTGAATAGCGCATGCGTCGTTCGTAAAAAGCGTAATTTGCGTGGGGTCACGATTCATTTACATACAACACGCCCCCTACCAGCCTATTTTGAATTAGGCGGGCTTACGCCGGCCAATTTACGCTACGCCGCCGCAACTTACGGAGCAAGTGCTTTGTGAATACAGCACTTGCCTGTCTAAGTTGCGGAGGCGTAGCGTAAATAGGATACGCTACGCCCGCACAAAAAAATACTACCCATATTCGTGAATCTGGCCCTATATTTCTTTCCCCATGCAGAGAGAAAAAAAAAAAGTCAGTGTGTAAAAAAAAAAAAATAATAATAATTACTAATAATAAAAAAAAAGGAAAAGGAAAAAAAAACCTAGATCAAGGTTTGTGCATGGTTAGTATTTGGGTCAAAGTCATATCTTGGGCAGGATTAAACATTTTTTTTAATTAGTATTGGTGTCCTTGGGGTGGATTCAGGTAGGGGCGCGCAAAACTGCGGCAGGGTAACGTATGACATTTACGTTACGCCGCCGCAAGTTTTACGGGCGTGTGCTTGATTCACAAAGCACTTGCCTGTAAACTTGCGGCGGCGTAGCGTAAAAGGGGCCGGCGTAAGCGCGCAATTCAAATGATCCCGTAGGGGGCGTGGATCATTTAAATTAGGCGCGTTCCCGCGCCGAACGTACTGCGCATGCGCGTCCCTAAAATTTCCCGATGTGCATTGCGGTAAATGACGCCGCAAGGATGTCATTGGTTTCGACGTGAACGTAAATGGCGTCCAGCGCCATTCACGGACGACTTACGCAAACGACGTAAAATTTACAAATAGCGACGCGGGAACGACGGCCATACTTAACATTGGCTGCGCCTCATAATAGCAGGAGCAACGTCCCGACGAAAACGACTTACGCAAACGACGTAAAAAAACTACCGCCGGGCGCACGTACGTTCGTGAATCGGCGTAAGCATGTAATTTGCATACTCTACGCTGACAACTACGGGAGCGCCACCTAGCGGCCAGTGGCAGAATGCACCCTAAGATACGACGGCGTAAGAGACTTATGCCAGTCGTATCTTGGGCTAAAGTCTGAGTATCTAGCTTTCTGAATACAGAAAGTAGATACGCCGGCGCAACTTAGCAATTACGCGGCGTATCTATGGATACGCCGGCGTAATTGCTCTCTGAATCTACCCCAGTGTGTTTTATGTAGGACCAGTGGCGGCTGATGCTAAAAATTTATTTTAGGGGGGGGGCAGCAAACAACCCCCCCCCCCCCTTCAGGTCCACACTCACCCCCTCCTTAGCACAATCCCACCACATTTAGCCCCTTTGCAGCTTCCTCACCATCCGCCTCCTGTCCCGATTGGCCGGGAGCAGAAGCCAGAAGCCAATAGCGAATATTGATTCGCTATTGCCACAAGTGGATATTGTCTGCACCCCAAGCTCAACCTTTTTCCAGCCAATTAGAGCCTCAGGTTCTAATCATGTGGCTAAAAAATAAATGAGTCTGGTGCCCTGAATGCAAACTAGGGGTGCAGCGCCCCTGCACCCCTAAAAAGGGACATACGCTCCTGGGTAGGACACACACACACACACAAAAAAAAGCACACTATTGTGTCTGGGCTGTACCATGGGTACAAACCATAAAACAACATACACATATGTGGTATTGCTTTAATTATGAGGGGCAAGATATGTATACTTTTAACACAAAAATTGCAAAATTGTGCTTAGGCATTAATAGTCATTTTACCCTGGAGTGTGAAGGCGTTAAAAATAATTCATTCCGATTGAATCACTAGTCTATCATGACACGCAAAAGCAGCAATTTCTGGAGTCTCCCCTACAGGAGAAGAAGACGACTTTGGGCCAGATTCTCAGAGACTTACATCGGCGTATCAGTAGATACGCCGTCGTAAGTCCGAATCTGCGCCGTTGTAAATTTAAGCGTATTCTGGAAACCAGATACGCTTAAATTAGGCTAAGATACGAGCGACGTAAGCCTCCTACGCCGTCTTATCTTAGAGTGCATATTTACGCTGGCCGCTAGGTGGCGCTTCCGTTGAGTTTGGCGTAGAATATGCAAATGACTAGATACGCGATTCACGAACGTACGTGCGCCCGTCGCAATTAGTTACGCCATTTACGTTCGAGATACGCCGGCGTAAAGATAAAGCTGGTCTCTAGGTGGCGCATCCCATGCAAAGTATGGACGTCGGAACAAGCGTATCTTTTTACGTCGTTTGCGCAAGTCGTACGCGAATAGGGCTGTGCGTAAATTACGTTCACGTCACAGGCATTGAGCCGACGTATTTTTGGCCGTAAATACGACGTGATACTGAGCATGCGCCGTTCGTTCGGCCATTTCATCTACACGGGGTCAAGCCTCATTTAAATACAACACGCCCCCTACAGCCTACTTTGAATTACGCGCGCTTACGCCGGCCCATTTACGATACGCCGCCGTAACTTAGGAGGCAAGTGCTTTGTGAATACAGCACTTGCCTCTCTAAGTTGCCGTGGCGTAGCGTAAATACGATACGCTACGCCCGCGCAACGTAGATCGGCCGTACCTGAATCTAGGCTTTTGTGTTTTAACTAGAAAGCAAATAATCCACTCACGCAGCACACATCAACACAAGCAATAAATAGCTCAGGCATTCACTAATCAGGAGCAGCACTAAACCCTAAAGAACTTGATTCTAATCCCATGTCAAGACAGACGAGGAAGAAAACGTACATGCTCGGAGTAAACTAGTTCGGTACATTCTGCAGATCAATTCAGAAACTGTCCTTCAACACTCGACATTCTAGAACGGTTCTCCAAACTTTCAAAAGAAAGGGCCAGTTTACTGTGCTTCAGACTTCAGGGGGGCCGAATTGTGCCCAGTGGGAGTAAACAACGCCTGATTTTTTGTATTATTGGGAGAACTAGTGTCCCATTGTTGGTGTCAGTGGAAGAAATAGTGTCCCATTGTTGGTGTCAGTGGAAGGACTAGTGTCCCATTGTTGGTGTCAGTGGAAGGAATAGTGTCCCATTGTTGGTGTCAGTGGAAGGAATCGCGTCCCATTGTTGGTGTCAGTGGAAGGAATAGCGTCCCATTGTTGGTGTCAGTGGAAGGAATCGTGTCCCATTGTTGGTGTCATTGGAAGGAATCGTGTCCCAATTTTGGTGTCAGTGGCAGGAATCGTGTCCCATTGTTGGTGTCAGTGGAAGGAATCGTGTCCCATTGTTGGTGTCAGTGGAAGGAATCGTGTCCCATTGTTGGTGTCAGTGGAAGGAATCGTGTCCCATTGTTGGTGTCAGTGGAAGGAATCGTGTCCCATTGTTGGTGTCAGTGGAAGTAATAGCGTCCCAATACTGGTGTCAGTGGAAGCAATAGCGTCCCATTGTTGGTGTCAGTGGAAGGAATCGTGTCCCATTGTTGGTGTCATTGGAAGGTGTAACGGCTACCCAAGTAGTGTGAGGGTCTCAGCCGTTGGAGACGTCCTTTTCCCTGGCAAGCTGCGATATGCAGGTACCGCCGGTATATCCCATCGAACTCCCTTTCAAGAAACGAGACGGGCTACGTTTGCAGAGTCAAGCAGACTACTTTATTTGGCATATTTCCCCTGCTTATATCTGCTTACAACTGTACAAGAACAATGACAGTTTACGCCCCCCCCTTCACCCAGTAGGGGGCTTCAACACAGACCCCCTGAAACAATGACATCTCCTTGAATTAATCACTTGACCAGTCTCTAGACGCTTCGGCACCGCAAACCACTTAACATTTTCTGGCCAGGCACATTCCTTTCTCAATAGAATTCAATTAACCTTTAAAACAATTATCACTCACACATAATCCCCATCAGCATACACCTCACAGGGGGGCTGTTACCTACACAAGAGAGAGTTCATTAGCTATGCGAAGGGAACATTAGCATTCAGCAATGAAAGAGACTTGTCCAATTAACCCTTTGAGCTCAGAATACAATGTGGTACATCCAATTGTGACAAGCCATGCAGTTCCTTGTAGTCCCCCCTGCATGAAGATTATAACTGTCCCGGCAGCATGCATATGTCCGTTACAGAAGGAATCGTGTCCCAATTTTGGTGTCAGTGGAAGGAATCGTGTCCCATTGTTGGTGTCAGTGGAAGGAATAGCGTCCCATTGTTGGTGTCAGTGGAAGGAATAGCGTCCCATTGTTGGTGTCAGTGGAAGGAATAGGTGTCCCATTGTTGGTGTCAGTGGAAGGAATAGGTGTCCCATTGTTGGTGTCAGTGGAAGGAATAGGTGTCCCATTGTTGGTGTCAGTGGAAGGAATAGGTGTCCCGTTGTTGGTGTCAGTGGAAGGAATAGGTGTCCCATTGTTGGTGTCAGTGGAAGGAATAGCGTCCCATTGTTGGTGTCAGTGGAAGGAATAGCGTCCCATTGTTGGTGTCAGTGGAAGGAATAGCGTCCCATTGTTGGTGTCAGTGGAAGGAATAGCGTCCCATTGTTGGTGTCAGTGGAAGGAATAGCGTCCCATTGTTGGTGTCAGTGGAAGGAATAGCGTCCCATTGTTGGTGTCAGTGGAAGGAATAGTGTCCCATTGTTGGTATCAGTGGAAAGATTAGTAACTCAAGGGCCAGATAAAGGCAAGCAAAGAGCAACATTCGGCCTCAGGGCCACAGTTTGGAGACAACTGCTCTATAAGGAATGCCTGAAGAAAATGTGGGGCTTGAGACATCTATACAAATTTATACGAGGGAAAAAAAGTCAAGAACTTTGCTCGGCTCTTTTTAGTGTTGTTTTCTCACTATTGGCATTGCAGCTCTCATACAGTAAAGGGAACCTGCAGTTTAACCACCGTCTCCTCTCCTCTTGTTTGTCTTCTCTATACTGTGAAGAGAATACAAGTCTTTCTGAGAATTGACAAAAGGAGAGGGGGAAGGGGAGCAGAGATCTCATCCCTGTATGGGTGCCACAGCTCTCGTCTATTCACAGAACATAAGACGTTCCTTGAATGGACATGGGGAGAGGAAACTCTAAACACTTAAGCAGAACCTTGGAGGTAACTTTTTTTCCTCCATATGACTTTGTATAAAATGTCTGTGGCTGGAGTTCCACTCTAAAATAAAATTGTGGCCAGGCTACGGACATACAAATATTTACACAGTCTTACCAAGCAGTAAATGAGCTTTAAATCTATCCCTCACACATCTCTGTAGCTGAAGGCAGTGTGGAGTAGTTCATTCTCAATTTCTATAGGAGTAACAGTTTCCTTTTGGTTTTTAGTAGCTCATTCCCCCCCCAACAGAAATCTGTCGGGAACCATAGGTTTCTGAGCAGTCGGTTGAATCTTGTGAGGAGGGAGCAGGTGGCATGGCCGAGACACTCTGTATGTGTCTGTGGCAGGGCTGGACTGGGACAAAATTTTGGCCCTGGACTTCATCCAGACTGGCCCACTTTGACAGGTCTCTCCCATGGCGGCCGGACAACTCCCACACCCCCCAAGCCCCCTCTCCCCCTTCACTAGCCACTAGCCATTCTACTTTAGAGTAGAATGACTGGTACTGGTACTTTTATAGGCAGTACCAGTGGGGAAGCTAGACATTATTTCACCTGGGGGAAAAAATCAGTTTGGTGCCCCCCCTTATGGGACAAGATTAGGCAGAAGTGAGAAACTCCCAGGACATAGCTGTCGAGTCAGCTGTCTGTCCCCTCCCCGTGCTCCTCTGTTGTCCCCCCTGCTCCTCCCCCTGCTTCTCTGTTCCCCCCAGGTGAGCACTGCGGGGAGGGAGAGGAGGCGAGTGCTGCGGGAAGGGAGAGACAGAGAAGCGGAGGGGGGAGGCGGTCCGCTGTCACTGAAGCCGGCCCACTGAGCCATCGGCCCACCGGGAAACTCCCTGTAGTCCCAATGGCCAGTCCATCCCTGGTCTGTGGACAAACACAGCCCAGCTTGGGAGCTCCTGGATTGTTTGGGTCCTCCTGCCCTGCGCCAATGTTTATCCAACCTGTACCTCCACCCAACTAGCACCGACCCCACTGGAACTGCTGAAAATGCCTTTACTGAACAGGTAAAAAGCCCTGTAAAGGAAGGACGGGTAAGACGGGAAAATGCAACAACAAAACTGAAAACAGCAGTCTCAAGTAACAGCAATTCAATACCAAACAGCATTAGCTCAATCCACAATGTACAATATTGAACCCATCTCAATAACGGACATAGGCTTTTGTCAGACACAATCAACGAGACATGAATGGAGAACAACCCATCTGTAAGTCCCAGTCCCTGACTAAGCCGCTGGCCATTGGGGCAAGTATCCCTCAGTCCCGGCAGTAATAGGGCCCTTCTTTTGGTGGATCACTCACTCTACAAGTGGGAGGACTGTAATCCACAGGATAAAGCTGGCTATACACTGATCGAAATCCAGCTAATGCAGCACCGACCTTGTCTGCGTGGATAGAGGAATCTGTTTTTATTTTATTTTCATTCAGCCCGCTGTCTTAACCACTTCCCGACCTCCTCATGTACATATACGTCGGCAGAATGGCACGGACAGGCACATCAACGTACCTGTACGTGCCTGCCTAGACGTAGGTGGGGGGTCCGATCGGGACCCCCCTGGTACATGCGGCAGTCGGGTCCGCTCGGGGAGTGATCCGGGACGAGGGCGCGGCTATTTGTTTATAGCCGCTCCGTCGCGATCGCTCCCGGAGCTGAAGAACGGGGAGAGCCGTGTGTAAACACGGCTTCCCCGTGCTTCACTGTGGCGCTGCATCGATCGAGTGATCCCTTTTATTAGGGAGACTCGATCGATGATGTCAGTCCTACAGCCACACCCCCCTACACTAGTAAACACATACACAGTGATCCCTAAATGTTACAGCGCCCCCTGTGTTTAACTCCCAAACTGCAACTGTCATTTTCACAATAAACAATGAAATTTAAATGCATTTTTTGCTGTGAAAATGACAATGGTCCCAAAAATGTGTCAAAATTGTCCGCCATAATGTCGCAGTCACGAAAAAAAAAAATCGCTGATCGCCGCCATTACTAGTAAAAAAAATAAAAAAAATAAAAATGCAAAAAAACTATCCCCTATTTTGTAAACGCTATAAATTTTGCGCAAACCAACTGATAAACGATTATTGCGATTTTTTTTACCAAAAATAGGTAGAAGAATACGTATCGGCCTAAACTGAGGAAAAAAAAAAATTTTTATATATGTTTTTGGGGGATATTTATTACAGCAAAAAGTAAAAAATATTGCATTTTTTTCAAAATTGTCGCTCTATTTTTGTTTATAGCGCAAAAAATAAAAACCGCAGAGGTGATCAAATACCACCAAAAGAAAGCTCTATTTGTGGGGAAAAAAGGACGCCAATTTTGTTTGGGAGCCACGTCGCACGACCGCGTAATTGTCTGTTAAAGCGACGCAGTCCCGAACTGTAAAAACCCCTTGGGTCTTTAGCCAGCATATTGGTCCGGGGCTTAAGTGGTTAAAGCGGGGGTTCACCCTAAAAAAAAAAAAAATTTTGTCCATCATGCCATGCAGCATACTAGCGTCAGCTACAGTATGCATTTATTTTATTTCTTTCCGTTGTACTCACTGTTTAATCCGTTTCAGACTCCCTCGGGGAGTAGGCGTTCCTATCAAGAGGGAGGATGATTGACGGCCGGCTATGGCGCGTCACGCTTCCCGGAAATAGCCGAAATAGGACTCGGCTCTTCACGGCGCCTGCGCAGTCAGCTCCTAGTCTGTGCGCAGGCGCCGTATAGCGCCGTGAAGAGCCGAGACCGAGACCTACTCCGGCTATTTCCGGGAAGCGTGACGCGCCATAGCCGGCCGTCAATCATGTTCCCCTCTTGATAGGAACGCCTAATCCCCTGCGAGTGTCTAAAACGAAACTATTTGATAACACTGAGTACAGTGCAAAAAAATAAAATAAAATAAAGGCTCTCTCTCGCTCTCTCTACATACTTTAGAATGGCAAAATAATAAAAGCCATGTTGTGCAATGCTACAAACATTCACTGATGGTGAATCAGCCTCGTATCTAATAATAGATGTTATGAGAGATCGGATGCTCCTGTACCTATTTATATACAATAGTCAGGTGCAGCTCAGGAATAACTCACATTAAATCTCACTGAACACATCTGTAGCTATTTCTATCCTGTGCTGCAGGCTGAAGAGAGGGAGGAGCAGATGGGAAATGCTGAAATTTGTCTGCCCCCTACTGTGCGATCACCTGAGGTAAAGGCTGGCGATTACAACGTACATCTAGGGACACAAAGACAGACGTCAACCAGAAGCTTAGGCTATGTCAAGTCATAGGGCAGCTTAACCACTTAAGACCCGGACCTTTAGGTAGCTAAATGCCCAGGCCAGGTTTTGCAATTCGGCACTGCGTCGCTTTAACAGACAATTGCGCGGTCGTGCGACGTGGCTCCCAAACAAAATTGACGTCCTTTTTTCCCCACAAATAGAGCTTTCTTTTGGTGGTATTTGATCACCTCTGCGGTTTTTATTTTTTGCGCTATAAACAAAAATAGAGCGACAATTTTGAAATAATGCAATATTTTTTACTTTTTGCTAAAATAAATATCCCCCAAAAACATATATAAATATTTTTTTCCCCTCAGTTTAGGCCGATACGTATTCTTCTACATATTTTTGGTATAAAAGAAAAATCACAATAAGCGTTTATCATTTTTTTTTCCGCAAAATTTATAGCGTTTACAAAATAGGGGATATTTTTATTATTTTTACTACTAATGGCGGTGATCAGCGATTTTTTTCGTGACTGCGACATTATGGCGGACACTTCGGACTATTTTGACACATTTTTGGGACCATTGTCATTTTCACAGCAAAAAATGCATTTAAATTGCATTGTTTATTGTGAAAATGACAGTTGCAGTTTGGGAGTTAACCACAAGGGGGCGCTGTAGGAGTTAGGGTTCACCTAGTGTGTGTTTACAACTGTAGGGGGTGTGGCTGTAGGACTGACATCATCGATCGAGTCTCCCTATAAAAGGGATCACTCGATCGATACAGCCGCCACAGAGAAGAACGGGGAAGCCGTGTTTACATACGGCTCTCCCCGTTCTTCAGCTCCGGGGAGTGATCGCGAGGGGGCGGCTAGAAACTAATAGCCGTGCCGTCGTCCCTGATCGCTCCCTGAGGCTTAGCGACCGCCGCATGTACCGGGGGGGGGGGGGGGTCCCGATCGGACCCCGACCCGCGGAAAGGCAGCGACGTGCGGGCACGTCGTTCTGCCTGCCCGTGCCATTTAGCAGACGTATATGTACATGCGGCGGTCGTTAAGCGGTTAAAGTAGCCCTGATACCCGTCATCTGAAAAAGAGCTGCTACTGTAGAGCAGGACCAATATACTGCAGCTGAATTTTATCATCATTATATATACAGGGCTTTTTTTCAGCGGGAACGCAGTTCCGGCACCTCCTGGACTGACTGTATGTAATGGGAAGGGGTGCTGGAGTGTGCTGCAGGGTATTGATGCTCACTGCTGGGGATCCATTTTTGGAGGGGGAGGTCTATTGTTTCTGGTGGCGGACCCATTCTTGCTGGGGGGTTAGTTGTTGCTGAAAGAGATCTACCGTTGGGGGAGGGGTCTATTGTTGATGGCAGCCAGAAAGACTATTAAAGCTGGCTGTGCGGAGATCTGTTGATGCTGCCGGGAGTCTGTTGTTGCTGGTGGGGTAATGTTGTTGTTAGGGGGATCTATTGTTGCTGGCTGCAGGGGGATCTATTTTACTGCTTTTCTTGATATCATTTCCAGATTCCATACAAATTACTTAGCACCACAAAATAATACTTGGTTCTACATTGTCTAAAAGGGACGGTGCTCGGAGGTGGGTTGTCGATCGATTAGTTGTTTCGGCTCTAGTGTGGAGTGTCGTGCTCGCCCCCTCCCTTGGACTACAGGAGTGTCAGGACGCTCTCTACGTTGCAGATAGAGAAAGGAGCTGTGTGTTAGTGGGCGTCCTGACTCTCCTGTAGTCCAAGGGAGGGGGCGAGCGCGACACTCCACACCAGGGAGAAAGCCTCGCATTACGGTATGTAGTTACAGACAGAAGAACAGGAAGTGATAATTTCTCAGAAGAAATAAAGACATTTAAAAGCAAAATGGAAGCATGAGGTAAGTGAAGGAGGACTGCACTAAGGTAAAGGAAGATATTTAGGGAAAAAAGAAATTACCTTTACAACCCCTTTAAAGGACCATAGATTACAAAATTGCACAGGCATTGCTAAAAATGGTGCGATTTTCAGGTTGTACAAGTGTGAAAGGAGCATCAGGCTCGGTTTCCACTATTGCGACCCCCCAAAGTCGCGTGATTTACAGTGCGACCTTGCAATGAGATTTTTGATGCGATGTCATGCGACTGGCGAGAATCCATGGGAGAACAAGTCGCACCGAAGTCAGACCAAAGTATTACAAAAACCTTTTTTTTGGAGTCCTGCGACTTGAGTTGCACCAATTAGAACGGGGACCATTGAAATACATGGATTGTGACGTGTCAAGTCGCACAACAACTCGCAGTAGTGGAAACAGAGGGGCAGAGCCACAAAAGAATTACGCCGGCGTATCTCTTGATACGTCGCGTAATTTCAAATTTTGCGCGTCGTATCTTTGTTTTGTATCCACAAAACAAGATACGACTGCATCTCGGATCGATCCGACAGGCTGTCGGATCTCAGGTGCATTCTTTCGGCGGCCGCTAGGTGGCGTTTCCGTCGATTTCCGCGTCGAGTATGCAAATTAGCTATTTACGGCGATCCACGAACGTACGTCCAGCGCATTTTTTTACGTCGTTTGCCTACGGCTTTTTCTGGCGTATAGTTACCCCTGCTATTAT
Organism: Rana temporaria; assembly: GCF_905171775.1. Taxonomy (NCBI): domain Eukaryota; kingdom Metazoa; phylum Chordata; class Amphibia; order Anura; family Ranidae; genus Rana; species Rana temporaria. Next base: position 17,711,757 of record NC_053496.1, read on the forward strand.
GAGGCGTACTCAATGTTAAGTATGGCCGTCGTTCCCGCCTCGCATTTTAATTTTTTTACGTCATTTGCGTAAGTCGTTGGCGAATAGGGATTTGCCTAGAATGACGTCACCGTCGTAAGCATTGGCTTGTTCCGGTTTAATTTTGAGCATGCGCACTGGGATACCCCCACGGACGGTGCATGCGCAGTTAAAAAAAAAAACGTTTACGTCGGGTCACAACGTATTTACATAAAACACGCCCCCATCACATCCATTTGAATTCCACGCCCTTGCGCCACCGAAGATGTAACTTACGGCGCGAATTCATTGAGGATTCGAAAAAAAAAAAATAAGGTACGGCGGCGTAGTGTATCTTAGATACGCTGCGCCCGGCGGGGAGAAGCGCCGATCTACGTGGATCTGCCCCAGAGCCTTTGCCACCATACAGCTGCATGTGTGACCAGACACAAAACAGAGTTGCATTTTCTGTAAGGAATAAAGGTGGACTGCAGAGAGAACATGTCAAGCGGAGTTCCGGCCACAATTTCACTTTTTAAATATAAATACCCCTGTAATACACAAGCTTAATGTATTCTAGTAAAGTTAGTCTGTAAACTAAGGTCCGTTTTGTTAGGTTGTTACAGCATTTAGACACTTTATAAAATAGAAATTGACTGCGGCCATCTTAAGTGTGGGCATCATGAAGCCAGACTTTATGACTTCCTGGATTTCAGCCTTGCAGATCTCGCACATGCTCAGTGCTGCACAAGCAGTGTAATAGCTTTCAGATCAGGTTTCAGCACCTGTACTGTCCAAGTCACATGATTCTTTCGAGACTGGGGAGTGCACAGACTCCTGGAAAGTTACACCCACTACATTCCCAGGAGTGCGGTGTAGGTTAGGAAGCTTAACCACTTGCCGACCTCCTCATGTAGATATACATCAGCAGAATGGCACGGACAGGCACATCAACGTACCTGTACGTGCTCTGCTTGACGTGGGTGGGGGGTCCGATCGGGACCCCCTCGCGCTACATGCGGCGGTCGGTAAGCCTCGGGGAGCGATCCGGGACGACGGCGCGGCTATTCGTTTATAGCCGCCCCGTCGCGATCGCTCCCCGGAGCTGAAGAACGGGGAGAGCCGTGTGTAAACACGGCTTCCCTGTGCTTCACTATGGCGGCGCATCGATCGAGTGATCCCTTTTATAGGGGAGACTCGATCGATGATGTCATTCCTACAGCCACACCCCCCTACAGTAGTAAACATACACTAAGTGAACACTAAATGTTACAGCGCCCCCTGTGTTTAACTCCCAAACTGCAACTGTCATTTTTACAATAAACAATGCAATTTAAATGCATTTTTTGCTGTGAAAATGACAATGGTCCCAAAAATGTGTCAAAATTGTCCGAAGTGTCCGCCATAATGTCGCAGTCACGAAAAAAATCGCTGATCGCCGCCATTAGTAGTAAAAAAAAATAAAAAAAATAAAAATGCAATAAAACTATCCCCTATTTTGTAAACGCTATAAATTTTTTTTTACCAAAAATAGGTAGAAGAATACGTATCGGCCTAAACCGAGGAAAAAAAATGTATACATGTTTTTGGGGGATATTTATTATAGCAAAAAGTAAAAAATATTGCATTTTTTTCAAAATTGTCGCTCTATTTTGTTTATAGCGCAAAAAATAAAAACCGCAGAGGTGATCAAATACCACCAAAAGAAAGCTCTGTTTGTGGGGAAAAAAGGACGCCAATTTTGTTTGGGAGCCACGTCGCACAACCGTCTGTTAAAGCGACGCAGTCCCGAACTGTAAAAACCCCTTGGGTCTTTAGGCAGCATATTGGTCCGGGGCTTAAGTGGTTAAGCACCTAGGTGCAGGAAGTGGGAAGATTAACTATTCTGCCTAGCAACAACACTTTGAAGGCATCTAAAAAAAATGTTTTTTTTTCTTAAAGGACTAATGACATTTTTTTAAAACTACTGATGTAATGTTATATTTATGGGTGGAACTCCACTTTCATATACACAGCACAATAAAATGCTCCTCTGACCAAAAATACAAATAAATGCGTTTTAAACAAAACAAAAATCTGCATATTACTCCAGGGGTCTCAAACTGGCGGCCTTCCAACTGTTGCAAAACTACAAGTCCCATCATGCCTGTGGGAGTCATGCTTGAAACGGTCAGCCTTGCCATGCCTCATGGGACTTGTAGTTCTGCAACAGCTGGAGGGCCGCCGGTTTGAGACTCCTGTATTACAGCAATACTATCACAACAGCACACCTTCAGTACGCACATGCCAGAAAGTTGAACTGTATGTGTTGCCCACTAGCAGCCTGTCAGTTAATTTCCATCGGCAAGTTTTGGTAAAGCTGCACCACAAACAGTTCAGTTCGTCTTTCGTACACTTTCGCCCATGAGGGTCTCTGAATGTAGATTAGCGCCCTGTGGTCGGCCGGCTGCAGCTGGAACTGCAAACTCCAGCATGCTTACCTTCGCAGATCTGGTCCAGCCGCAGTCTCTTCACCTTCTGCCGCTCCAGCACGTCCATCTTCTTCCGCGGCCAATCTGCTATACCCTGGCATATCTACCCCCACGTCACTGCTTGTGCCAGGCTGCAAGGAAGCAGGGAGTCAAATGATTTATCCTTGAAACAGCACAACAGCTACTTTTATCATGATGCTACCAGATTTATAAATAGCACTGGATAGAAAAAACGCCAGGAACTATTTCATATACAGGACAGTCAGCAGAACAACATCAAAGGTGTGCTAGTTCATAGCAGAGCGAGGAGATGTGATGCCTACTTCCCGATGCTGCCCTAGGATGGGAACACCACCAAGCATGAAACCGGCTCCATAACACAACCCCATAATAAAGCTTATCTAAACCCAAAAATGATCTTTACTACAGTAGAGCTGCACGGTTTTGGCTAAAATGAGAATCGCAATTTCTTTGCTTAGAATAAAGATCACGATTCTTTCACGATTCTCGCGGTGTAACATCATCTTTCACATTATACAAAAAAAATTGGGCTAACTTTACTGTTAAGTGGTTAATGAATTTAAAAACTAAAGACCCAGACCAAAATGCAGGTAAAGGACCCGGCCAGTTTTTTGCGATTCGCCACTGCGTCGCTTTAACTGACAATTGCGCGGTCGTGCGACGTGGCTCCCAAACAGGATTGGCAATTTTTCCCCCACAAATAGAGCTTTCTTTTGATGGTATTTGATCACCTCTGCGGTTTTTATTTTTTGCGCTATAAACAAAATTAGAGCGACAATTTTGAAAAAAATATATTTTTTCCTTTTTGCTATAATAAATATCCCCCAAAATAAATATATATATAAAAAAAATGTCCTCAGTTTTTCTACCTATTTTTGATCGCGGCGATACCTCACATGTGTGGTTTGAATACCGTTTACATATGCGGGCGCTACTCACGTATGTGTTCGCTTCTGCGCGCAAGCTCCTCGGGATGGGGTGCGTTTTCTGGCTCCTATCTTTTTTAGCTGGCTCCTTAGATTCCAAGCAAATTTGTCAAACCCTGATATATCGCAAAACATGTAGAGCACAAGTTTTTCATTGTGGATCCGGTGGACCTCTAGCGATTCCAGGGGGGGGGGGGCAAACGACCCCCCTTGCCCTATGGAGCGGACGCCCATGGCTACAGCTTAATGCTATTTTTTAGCATTAAGATAGAAAACATTCTGCCTTTACAACTCCTTTAACCACTTGCTGACCAGCCGCCACAGATTTACTGTGGCAGCATGGCTCGGCTGGGCGAAACTACGTTATGTTACGTTGCTTCGCCCTGTGGCCACTAGGGGCACGCGTGCCCGCTGCTCGCCCCCGGAGCCGATGCGAGTGCCCGGCGGGCGCGATGAGCACCGGGCATCCACGATCGCTTGTGACAGAGCGAGAACTTTCAGGGGAGAAATTACCAATCGTGTGTTCAAAGTATGAACAGCGATCTGTCATTTCCCCTAGTCAGTCCCCTCCCCCCTTCAGTTAGAACAGAGAAGGAACACAATTAACCCCTTGATCGCCCCCTAGTGTTAACCCCTTCCCTGCCAGTGAAATTTTTACACCAATCAGTGCATTTTTATAACACTGACCATTGTCAATGGTCCCAAAAATGTGTTGAAAGTGTCCGTGTCTGCCATAATGTCGCAGTCCTGATAAAAATGTAAATAAAAAAAAAAAAAAAATCGTAGATCGCCGCCATTACTAGTAAAAAAATAAATAAAAATGCCATAAAACTATCCTCTATTTTGTAGATGCTATAACTTTTGCGCAAACCAATCAATATACGCTTATTACGATTTTTTTTTACCAAAAATATGTAGAAGACATATAGGCCTAAAACAGAGGAAAAGATTTTTTTTTTTGGGGGGGGGGGGGGGGGGAATAAAATAAAAAAATTGTGAAACTCATAGCAGAAAGTAAAAAAAAAAATAGTGTGTTTTTAAAAAAAATTGCCGCTGTTCTTTTGTTTATAGCGCAAAAAATAAAAACCGCAGAGGTGATCAAATACCACCAAAAGAAAGCTCTATTTGTGGGGGGGGGGGGGGGGAAAGGACACAAATTTTGTTTGGGTACAGCGCCGCACGACTGCGCAATTGTCAGTTAAAGCGACGCAGTGGCAAATTGTAAAAAGTGCTCTGGTCAGGAAGGGGGTAAAACTTCAATTTGTGTTATTTAACATGCCAATCATGGTGTGACTTGTGACATGTTGTAAAGCGCTGCACAAACTGTTGGCGCCATATAAATCCTGTATAACAACAACTACAGGTATATTTTTCCAACTTCAGAATGGGTATCCAACTACACTTGGTAATTCTGTAATTCCACCACAAGAGGGCAGTGTCTGCATAGAACATTTAAAGCAGCTTTTTGGGAATGTCACTTGGAAGGATCTTTTGTTCTGTAATAATAGACTGTGTCTGTAAACAACAATCAGGCATATTAAATAGCGCTTCTGTTGAAGAGAACACACAATAAAAAAGCTTTAACAGCGCAGGGCCTTTCCGTGCCATCGCATCACCAAGGGAACACGTTTTATAAAAACTGGTTACCGTCCAGCTATTGAAATGTGGAGGACTGGTTATTGTAGGAAGACTACAAATCATGAAGTAGTGATCGCTCAACCAATCATCTCATACACACAACATGCTTTCTAGGGGTGTAACGGATCAAAAAACTCACGGATCGGATCGATCCTCGGATCAGGAGTCACGGATCGGATCATTTTCGGATCAGTGCAAAAAAAAAAAAAAATGTGTGTGTGTGTGTAATATATACATATATGTATGTATGTATGTGTATATATATATACACACACACACACACACACACACACATTTCACGGTGGATTAAAGAGGAAGCAGGTGAGGCTGTTTGGGACTTGTTAAAAGTACAATCTTGATGTTTTTACAGCTATATATATATATATATATATATATATATATATATATATATATATATATATATATATATATATATATATATATATATATATATATATATATATATATATATATATATATATGCTGTAAAAACATTAAGATTGTACTTTTAACAAGTCCCAAACAGCCTCACCTGCTTCCTCTTTAATCCACCCGTGAAATGTGCTCTCCCCCCCCCCTCCTCCTCTCACACTTGTGCTTCTCTGCTACTATTCCCTCTCCATGTCGGCTTGCCAGAGCCCAGTGCACAGCGTGACACGCCTCCCCGGGGAGGCGGGGAGGCGTGTCACGCTGGGCTCTGGCAAGCAGACTGGGTGGAGCAAGATCGCTCCGGAGCTAGGCCGAAGCCGGGGACTTTCCTAGGCCTAGGCTCCGGAGCGCTCCGCGGATCGCGGGGTGTGCCGATCCGAACGGGGTGGCCCGTTCGGATCACGGATCGGTGACGATCCGTTACACCCCTAATGCTTTCTGAGGGTCACTATCAGCATATACCAATACAACATATATACAGCTCTTCCATTAGTTAGAAGAGTGAATTGTTCTTTTTTTGGGCCGGCACAAATATGGTGGGAAGAGTCTGAAGGGCCAAAAGGGTTTTAATTTAAGAAAAAAAAAATTCACATACCTATGATGACCGTTACATGTATAGGGCCAGGGCCGATCCGCCCTATAGGCTCACTATGCAAGCCGCTTAGGGCCCCCCAAATTACTAGAGGCCCCACCTGGTGAGAAGTCATTTCCGGCCCCTCACCCTGCTTCTAAACTGGCTCGCTGGCTTACGACGGCAGGTCAGCTCCCCTGCGCGAGAGCCCGTAGCTTTACGTCGGCTCTCACGCAGGCCACTTGGGGCGTGCCCCCCATCCTCCCTCGACTCCTGTGCCCCGGCTGGCGCGATCGCCGCCGGGCACACGCGATCACTCGTTACAGAGCGGGGGACCGGGAGCTGTGTGTGTAAACACACAGCTCCCGGTCCTGTCAGAGGGAGAAATGCTGATCTTCTGTTTATACAATGTATGAACAGAAGATCAGTCATTTCCCCTAGTGAGGCCACCCCCCCTACAGTTAGAACACACCCAGGGAACATACTTAACCCCTTCCCCGCCCGCTAGTGTTAACCCCTTTACTGCCAGTGGCATTTTTATAGTAATCCAATGCAGTTTTATAGCACTGATCGCTATAAAAATGCCAATGGTCCCAAAAATGTGTCAAAAGTGTCCGAAGTGTCCGCCATAATGTCGCAGTACCGAAAAAAAAAATCGCTGATCGCCGCCATTACTAGTAAAAAAAAAATATTAATAAAAATGCCATAAAACTACCCCCTATTTTGTAAACGCTATAACTTTTGCGCAAACCAATCAATAAATGCTTATTGCGACTTCTTTTTTTTACAAAAAATAGGTAGAAGAATACGTATCGGCCTAAACTGAGGATTATTTATTATTTATTAAAAAATAAAAAATATTTTTTTTCAAAATTGTCACTCTATTTTTGTTTATAGCGCAAAAAATAAAAAAACGCAGAGGTGATCAAACACCACCAAAAGAAAGCTCTATTTGTGGGGGAAAAAAAGGATGCCAATTTAGTTTGGGAGCCACGCCACACGACCGCGCAATTGTCAGTTAAAGCGAGGCAGTGCCGAATCGCAAAAAGTGCTCTGGTCTTTGACCAGCAATATGGTCCGGGGGTTAAGTGGTTAATGTGAATGGAAGCAGTTTACATTGGCGCTGATGTGCAGTGGGAAAAAAACGGAAGCCCTACTTCTTCCAATGCAATGAAACGCCAACGAAATGACATCCTTCAATCTGGAAGCCCTTTCTTTTTGATTTTTCCAAATTAACCATGGGACAACTCTCCTCAAATCTTTTTTTTTTTTGCCTGGGAACGTGCTCAAGCGATCAGGATTCCTTTTTGGTGCGAGTGTCCTGGAGGTCGGTTATACGTTGGGATTGTGTACAACTCCTGCTGGATGTACCCAGAATGGGGACAGGAAAGGAGGGAGGATGGGAATGGAGACAGGAATGGAGGGAGGATGGGAATTTTGAAGCGTGACATGTTGGGTATGAATTTACTCGGCGTAACATTCTCTTTCATAATATTAAAAAAAAAATGGGGATAACACTACTGTTGTCTTATTTTTTAATTAAAAAAAGTGTAATTTTTTCCCAAAAAAGTGCGCTTGTAAGACCGATGCGCAAATACGGTGTGCAAGAATGTACTGCAACCATTTTATTCTCTAGGGTGTTAGAATAAAAAAATATATATATAATGTTTGGGGGTTCTATTTAGAGGGAAGAAGATGGCAGTGAAAATAGTGAAAAATGACATTAGAATTACTGTTTAACTTGCTTCACACAAGGAAGAGCTGGGGACTTCACAAAAAAACAAAAAAAAAATGTTTTGCCCACCTTCCAAGCCAAGTCGCCAGGACGCCATTTCTAGTCGCCATGGCGACCGGGATTTGTCGAGCCCTGGTTTACACACAAAGATACACGTCCCTGCTCTGTGACTGGCGATCGCGGTTAGCTGGAGGACATCGCGGCCGCCAGGCATGAGCATGGGCATCTCAGTGACGCGCCGGGCATGCGCGCTCCCCAGTGACCGGAGGACCCGAGGCCGTAAAAAGACGGCCTCCCGGACCTGTAGAGCCACCTTGTGGCCGTCTTTTTACAATGGCCCGAGTCTCAAGAAGTTTAATCACTTTGCACTTTAAAACAGAAGAAGGAGAGCGGTTTAATCAATTTAGTATTGATTTATATTCAATTAAAACACATAATTGCCGCATTTTAGTGCAGCACAAGGCTCATCAATGCACAAAAACAAACAGTAGACCAGCACAGGTTTAGCACCGCTGTTCCCTTGATCCTTTTCATGCAAGAGGAAGTAATGAGAAAAGTGCATTGCTAAAACGCAACGCAGCATGTGAACACAACACATCAACGCATGTGCGTTTACCTGCATGTTGCCTTGTGAACAGCCCCTGAAAAGGTGTTGTACGGTGTTCTCATGTCACCCCAAGAAAGACACAATAGCACAGACAAATTTATAAAAACACTAGCCTACATGAAAATATAGCTCGTTCATTAACAATCCTTTAAAAAAAAAAAGATCTGTATATAAAACACGAATACAGAATTCTACGCAGAAGTGTTTTACGCAATTTGAGACGCAACGTTTATGTCAGCACTCAATCCGGCAGGCTGCCAGCCAGGGGAGTCATTATAACGGACCTGCAGCATCACATGCAGCCAGACATTGACATGTCTCTATTCATTCTGTGTGATGCAAAGCCAAAACATCACCGAGAAGTTAGGTGCGCCGAGTCTTCAGGCACCAAGGAGCAGCCATGGAAAAAATGCACCAAGCCCTCCGTTTTAAAATTGTAAAGGGATGGCTAAAATATTCACTTATAGGTAACCTATAACTAAAATATTACTACAGTAAAACCTTGGACTGCGAGCAAAATTCGTTCCAGAAACATGCTTGTAATTCCAAAAGCACTTGCATATCAAATTTTTTTTTTGTGAGCTGGCGCCATCTGGTGGTGGCCGTTGGTATTACAAGTTAAGCATTACAAGTTAAACAGTTAAACAGCAATTCTAATGTAATCTTTCACTATTTTCACTGCCATCTTCTTCCCTCTAATTAGAACCCCCAAACATTATATATATTTTTTATCCTAACACCCTAGAGAATAAAATGGCGATCGTTGCAATACTTTGTCACACCGTATTTGCGCAGCGGTCTTGCAAGCGCACTTTTTTTGGGAAAAAATTACACTTTTTTTAATAAAAAAATAAGACAACAGTAAAGTTATCCCCATTTTTTTTTAATATTATGAAAGATAATGTTACGCCGAGTAAATTGATACCCAACATGTCACGCTTCAAAATTCCGTCCGCTCGTGGAATGGCGTCAAACTTTTACCCTTTAAAATCTCCATAGGCGACGTTTAAAAAACTCTACAGGTTGCATGTTTTGAGTTACAGAGGAGGTCTAAGGCTAGAATTATTGCTCTCGCTCTACCAATCGCGGCGATACCTCACATGTGTGGTTTGAACACCGTTTACATATGCGGTCGCTGCTCACGTATGTGTTCGCTTCTGCGCGCAAGCTCGTCAGGACGGGGCGCGTTTTTTGGCTCCTAACTTTTTTAGCTGGCTCCTAGATTCCAAGCAAATTTGTCAACCCCTGCGGTAATATAAGCGTCTTTTTGTTAATTAAAAAACACTAGGTACTCACATTTAAAACTTTCAAAACAGGCGTTGTATTGAATCGCGGAAGTGTATGTGGACAGCGGGCGTACGCTCGACCGGTTTCGTCGTGATGATGTCGTCTGGAGCGTAAAACCACCATAAAATGTAACCGTAACACGTAGAGGTGCATCACTTCTTTTTTATACTTAGTTGTGACATGACGCTACTTGTATATCAAGTCAAAATTTATTAAAAAATGTTGCTTGTCTTGCAAAACGCTCTCAAACCAAGGTTTTACTGGTATTAATATATAATAACTTGTGATGAATAAATAATGTGTCAATGCTACTCACCTAGGCCTTTAGTCCTCTCTAGGGGAAGACAATTAAATCAGATTTTCTCTTCTCCCCACTTCAGCAGAGATGATATGACCAAGTGCCTAAGACTTTGCTCATCAGGCTAGCCTTTAATGCAAGAAAAAAAAAAAAAACATCGTCTCCAGGAAAGCCAAGTGGGGGGGGGTTAGTCAGTTGCTGTGAACACAGCATCTCCCCGCAGTGATGTAGTCCCAAGGGAGGGGACGAGCACGCCAACTAACCCCCCAGCCAGAATGGCTCAGATGATGGGGGCAAGCTTACCGAGGAGGAACAGGAAGGGAGAAATTCAGACAGACAAAGAAAAAAAACATTTAGAAGGGAAATCGAAGGTAAAAAAAGGGAAGTGAACCAACAATGCACTAGCTTAACCCATGTAGAAAAAAAAAACAAAAAACCTTTACAACCCCCTTTAAAGGTCGTAAACTGGCCTTTGAGATAGGTCTGAAGAGTTCTAACCTGGTCTGTGGCAGAAGCTGAAGATACTTACACTATCGATCAGAAATGAGAAGGAATGTCTTAAAGCAGAATCCTCTGAAACTGGAATCTCCAAACAACAGCCCTCCAGCTGTTGTGGAACTACACGTCTCATGGAGGTATTTTAAAAGTCTGACATTCACAAAAAAACATGATGGGAATTGTAGTTCCTAAACTACTGGATGGCCATAGTTTGGAGACCCCTGCCGCCTAGAGCCAAGGAAGCTGCCATCTTAGCGTCTGATCTGCAGTTGCCATAGTGCTGCACATACAATCAGTTATGACGCCAGTCATTTGATGGCATGACGGTTCGGTTGATAGCACAAGCAGCTGTGACAGTTTTGATTCACGCCATATCTTCAATGACAGAGGTGCTTACAATAGTCCGCTTTAATTTACGTAAAACCTTTATCCCAAAAGGGGTAATAAACTGTTGCTGTAATTGCTTACTGTGAGCAGGAGTTAGGCTTTGAATTGTTAATCACTTATGTAAATTCATCTTCAATAGGCCATTGATGATGCATTTTTTTTTTGTTCACTCACAGAGTGTGTTGATGGGAGAGTTCCCCACTGTCACAATACAATGATCAGTGTTGTTGGCTCCATCAGGGTGGATGGGGAGTCGGTGCACAGCCATTTTCAAATCTCTCCAGAGATGTTCAGATCGGGTTCAAGTCTGGGCTCTGGCTGGGCCACTCTAGGACATTCACAGAGTTGTCCCGTAGCCACTCCTTTGTTATCTTGGCTGTGTGCTTAGGGCTGTTGTCCTGTTGGAAGATGAAACTTTGCCCCAGTCTGAGGTCCAGAGTGCTCTGGAGTAGGTTTTCTTCAAAGATGTCTCTGTGCAATGCTGCATTCATCTTTCCCTCGATCCAGACTAGTCTCCCAGTTCCTTGCGCTGAAAAAAATCCCTGCGGCATGATGCTGCCACCACCATGCTTCACAGTATGGATGGGATTGGCCAGACATGACACTTGCAATTCAGGCCTAAGGGTTCAATTTTTTTTTTTTTTTTAGACCAGAGAATTTTATTTTTCATGGTCCGAGAGTCCTTCAGGTACCTTTTGGCAAACTCCAGATGAGCTGTCATGTGCCTTTTACTGAGAAGTCTGGCCACTTTACCATACCGGCCTGATTGGTGGAGTGCTGCAGAGATGGTTGTTCTTCTGGATGGTTCTCCTCTCTCCACAGAGAAACGCTGGAGCTCTGTCAGAGTGACCATCGGGTTCTTGGCCACCTCCCTGACTAAGGCCCTTCTCCCTCGATTGCTCAGTTTGGCTGGGTGGCCCACTCTAGAAAGTCTTGGTGGTTCAAAACCTCTTACATTTACGAATGGAGACCACTGTGCTCATTGGGACCTTCAATGCTGCAGAAAATTTTCTGTACCCTTCCCCAGATCTGTGCCTCGATACAATCCTGTCTCGGAGGTCTACAGACAATTCCTTGGACTTCATGGCATGGTTTGTGCTCTGACATGCACTGTTAACTGTGGGACCTTATATAGACAGCTGTGTACCTTTCCCAACTATGTCCAATCAACTGAATTTACCACAGGTGAACTCCAATCAAGTTGTAGAAACATCTCTGGAAACAGAATGTCCCCGAGCTAAATTTTGAGTGTCATAGCAAAGGCTGTAAATGCTTATGATTGTAGCGGTGCCCCCCCGTGGGGGTCGCTGCGTATAGTAGTTCCACACGTCACCCTGCTTGGCCAGGCATTCACTTCAGACACATTTCGACAGTCAACGAACAGTTCTTTATCTTGTTTTTTTGTTATTTTATTTAGGGGATTAAACTTGGATGGGGAAAAGGGACATGGGATGCCCAAATAATGAATCTTGCTTGTTTGAACAAAGATGCTTGAATCTATATTGACAGTCTCTAAGGCCCCTTTCACATAGTCGGACCGTTCAGGTCCACCTGTCAGGCCCCGTACACACGACCGGTTTTCTTAGCAGAATCCAGCAAGAAACTCGATGGGAGACGTATTCTGCCGAGAAAACCGGTCGTGTGTACACTTTTCGCCGAGAAACCCGTCGGGAAACTCGTCGAGCCAAATAGAGAGCATGTTCTCTAATTCCTCGTTGGGCAATGGGAACATTTGGCTCGACGAGTTTTCTGACAGCCGAACAAGGAACTCGACGAGCAAAACTATGTGTTTTGCCCGTCGAGTTTCTCGGTCGTGTGTACGGGGCGTCAGTTTTGTCAGCGAACCTGAACGGCCTCTCCATGCAAGCCTATGGAGCGTCGGATGTCAGTGGAGACATGTCCGCTGACATCCGACCCGATCTGCTAAAATCAGACGTATAGCGATACGTCGCCATCCATCAATGGTGGATCGGGTGAGATCTGATGAAAACAGACATGCTGTCTGTTTTCATCAGATCTCTCCATAGGGGACAGCGGCGCTCGACAAGCCCCTCTACGCTCAGTAAGCAGAGAGGGACCTGTCATCCGCCAGCTCAGTGGAGAAATCTCTCGCTGAGCTGGCAGACTCTGTAGCGACGGCGTCTGCCTCGTGTGAATGAAGCCTAAAGCTCCACACTCCTCCAGCACACTACTTGAGATCACTTTGCTTTCTCTACTGCGCAATCCTAGATTCCCATCACCGTTCGCACATGGTTAGGCCTCACTCTGAAGAAGTCCCAACTCTTCAATATCCGCCATTTGCTGGCAGGGGTCGGCAGTCCCCTTTGGTGTAGCAACCACCAGCGATGAAAAAGGACATTTGTGCTAACTGAAACTTGGTGGACTACAGATCCCAGAAAGTCCAATGCAAATCCTGCCAACCCTCTTGGCTGCAGCAACTTCAACGACACCAGTCTCTCCCTCTGGCTTAGCATACAATCCTAGAAGGTCCCTCCCAGAGCTCCACCCACACCGACCCCGGAACGGAACCCTCCTGAATGACTTGCCTCACTGTTCTCCTCTTGTGCCTGTTCAGGACACCTCTGGATGACCATGTATAGAGAGGCCCCCTCCCATCTCCCGAACTCCATGCCCGAGGTCACCCCCCCTCAGAAAGGGGGTTACCTCAAGGGCCACGACAGTCTAATGCCGCGTACACACGGTCGGAATTTCCAACAAATGTTTGATGGGAACTTGTCGTCGGAAATTCCGACTGTGTGTATGCCCTATCGGACATTTGCCGTCAGATTTTCCGACAACAAATATTTGAGAGCCGATTCTCAACTTTTCCGACAACAAAACTTGTCGGAAATTCCAAGAATGTGTACACAATTCCGACGCACAAAATTCCAAGCATGCTCGGAATCAAGCAGAAGAGCCGCACTGGCTATTGAACTTCATTTTTCTCGGCTCGTCGTACGTCACCGCGTTCTTGACTTTTCGCAATTTCCGACAACATTTGTGTGACCGTGTGTATGCAAGACAAGTTTGAGCCAACATCCGTCGAAAAAAAAAAAATCCACGGTTTTGTTGTAGGAATCTCCGATCATCTGTACGCGGCATTACACTCCGTCACTCAGTTCTTCCAACTCCTCCCACAACAGGCTGACCATGGGTATATATTATATATATCCCCATCTATATATCTATACATAGGAGGCCTGCCTCCTGCCAATCCTAGTTGGGGATTGGTCAAGGCTCCCAGATAGGCCTCATACACACGATCGAGGAACTCGTCGTAAATGAAACATCGTTTTCCTCGACGAGTTCCTTGTCAGGCTTGTGGGGAAACTTGACAAGCTTTCTTTGCGTACACACTGTCAAGACTAAATCTCCTCATTCTCAAACGCGGTGACGTAGAACACATACAACGGCAGGGGACGTTCGATTCCACTGGCACAACCCTTGGGGCTGCTTTTGCTAATCTCATGTTACTGCGTGTTAAGTAAAAGTTTGGTAAGAGAAGATTTTCACTTTTCAGACTGTTACAGCGTGACAAATGTGCTATCTCCATTACAAAACCCTACTTTTACCATACCTCCCAACCGTCCCGGATTCCGCGGGATCCTCCCGCAATTTAAGGTGTGTCCTGGGGTCCCGCAGACTAGACTAGAGTCCCAGAAAACTGGGCCCCCGGGCGCGACATTTGGTGGGGCGACATTCCGTGCCTCCATGTTTGTTTTGGTTTCCCGCCGGCATGTTTGAGTCCGGTGCCCTGTGATTGGGCGTATGGTGGTCATGTGCGGCGTGGGGCTGGCCTGTCAGCGATCGTCTAGAAGTCCCGCCTCCGCACATGACCGCTACACGCCCAATCACAGTGCGACGGTACAGTGTAGTCATACACCATGGAGCGGGCTGCAGCAGGCGGATGGAGCAGACGAGGAGTCGGGACAGAGCGGTATTTGCACCCCCCCCACTCAACAACTTTGATCATCCTCCCCCCGCTGAACAACTTTGACCCCCCCCGCTCAACAACTTTAACGTTGATCCCCGGCAACCCCCCCCCCCACTCAACAAGATGTCCCGCATTGGGTTTTTTAAATGTTGGGAGGTATGCGTTTACCGAAGGTGCGCTCCCGTCTCATACTTTATTCTGAGCATGCGCGGGTTTCTTAGCATACACACGAACGTGTTTCTCGCCGAAAACCAGCCCGACGAGGAACACAATGAGGAAATTGAGACTCCAGTCGAGGAAAAAGAGAACTATTTTTCCTCGTCGAGTTCCTAGACAGTTTTCTCAATGAAAAATATACACACGACCGTTTTCCTCTGCAAAAAAAGCTCTGCCACCAAGTTTCTTGATGGATTCTGTCAAGGAAAACGGTCGTGTGTACGAGGCCTTACACTCCATGCCACTCCCATCCTCTGACCTGCCTCTTTTCCAGAACCTTCTAGAAACAGAGAAGGTGCCAGAGAGATGAAGTACATGTCAGTCACCTGCTGCTACCACTCAAAACCACTCCCAGATCAAAACAAACAGGCCTAGCTCACAGCTAGGCCTGCCTAAATTTACATGCACTGGCTGTAACAAAATACAAACAAACAACTACCTCTAGCAACCTACCTAAGGCTTTCTTACTTTTTTTATTTTTAATAAATTTGCAAAGATTTCAAACAAACTTCTTTCACGTTGTCATTACGGGGTATTGTTTGTAGGATTTTGAGGAAAATAATGAATTAAAGCGGATGTGCCATGGGAAAAAAATATTAAAAGCCAGCAGCTACAAATACTGCAGCTGCTGACTTTTAATATTAGGACACTTACCTGTCCTGGAGTCCAGCGCCGATCGCAGCAGGGCACGAGCGATCGCTCATCTCTCTGCTGCTCCCCCCGCCATCCACGCTGAGGGAACCAGAAAGTGAAGCGATGCGGCTTCACTGCCCGGTTCCCTACGGCGCATGCGCGAGTCGCGCCGCGCCCGCCGATTGGCTCCCACTGTGTGCTGGGAGCAGAGTGTTCCCAGCACACAACGGAGGGGCGACGGGATGTGACGGAATGCCCGTCTTTTGCCCGTGAATGCCGGGCCGGAAGTGGGTGCAAATACCTGTCTTTAGACAGGTGTCTGCACCCCCCTCCCCCCTGAAAGGTGTCAAATGTGACACCGGAGGGGGGGAGGGTTCCGATCAGCGGAACCCTTAGGGTGGAGAATCGCTTTAAATTAATTTTGGAATAAAGCTGTAACATGTGGAAAAAGCAAAGCACTGTGAAAACTTTTCAGATGCACTGTATAGGGAAGCATTAACCACTTGAGATCCCGCCTACTGTAGAAAGACGGCCTCTAGGTGGCTCTCAATTGCCGGGAGGACGATTGCCGCGATGTCCGCCAGGCATCCGCGATCGGCGGTTAAACAGACAAGGACGTGGATCTATCAGGGATAGAGGAGACCGATCTGTGTCCCCTGTACATAGGGTCATGGATCGGTCACCTCCCCCCACAGTTAGAAACACTATGCAGGGTACACGATTAACCCCTTCCTCGCCCCCTAGTGTTAACCCCTTCCCTGTCAGTCACATTTATACAGTAATCAGTGCATATTTATAGCACTAATCGCTGTATAAATGTGAATGGTCCCAAAAATGTGTCAAAAGTGTCCGCCATAAGGTCGCAGTCCCAATATAAAAAAATAAAAAAATAAAAAATCGCAGACCGCTGCCATTACTAGTAAAAAAAAAAAAAAAAAAAAAAAAAAAAAAAAGGAGAAAAAAAAATATGTCCCCTATTTTGTAGGCGCACTGGGCCAGATCCACAGTGAGAGTACGCCGGCGTATCTACTGATACGCCGGCGTACTTTCAAATTTCCTGCATTGTATCGTTAGTTTGAATCCTCAAACCAAGATACGACGGCATCTGGGTTCAATCCGACAGATGTACGGCTTCGTACGCCTTCGGATCGCAGATGCAATACTTCGGCGTCCGCTGGGTGGCGTTCCCGTCGTATTCCGCGTTGGGTATGCAAATGAGCTTTTTCCGTCGATCCACGAACGTACGTGTGGCCGTCGCATTCTCTTACGTCGTCTCTAGTCGGCTTTTTCCGGCGTATAGTTAAAGCTGGTATTTTGCGGCGTATAGATAGACTTGCCATGTTAAGTATGGCCGTTGTTCCCGCGTCAAAATTTGAATTTTTTTTTATTTTTGCGTAAGTTGTCCGTGAATCGGGATGGACGCAACTCACGTCTAAGTTAAAAAAATGACATCCTAGTGACGTCATTTAGCGCAATGCACAACGGGAAATTTCAAAACGGAGCATGCGCAGTTCATTCGGCGCGGGGACGCGTGTCATTTAAATGAAACACGACCCCTACCCGCCCAATTTGAAATCCGCCGCCATAAATACACTACGCCGCTGTAACTTAAGGCGGAAATTCTTTGAGGATTCGAAGATCCGCCAGGTAAGGTACGGCGGCGTAGCATATCTCCGATACGCTGCGCCCATCTAACTCTCTCTGGATCTGGCCCTATAAAACTTTTGCGCAAACCAGTCGCTTATTGCGATTTTTTTCTTTATATATTTTTTGGGGGATATTTATTATAGCAAAAAGTAAAAAATAATATTTTTATTTTTTTTCAAAATTGTCGCTCTTTTTTTGTTTATAGCGCAAAAAATAAAAACCAAATCAAATACCATGATCAAATACCACCAAAATAAAGCTCTATTTGTGGGGGGGAAAAAAAAGGACGCCAACTTTGTTTGGGAGCCACGTCGCACGACCGCGCAATGGTCAGTTAAAGCCACGCAGTGCCGAATCGCAAAAACTGGCCGGGTCCTTTACCTGCATAAAGGTCCGGGTCTTAAGTGGTTACATTAAAATTTTGGAATAAAGCTGTAACATGTGGAAAAAGCGAAGCACTGTGAATACTTTTCGGATGTACTGTATAGGGAAGCATTAACCACTTGCCGACCGCCTTACGTATTTTAACAGCGGCACTTTAAAGATGGATATCTCGGTAACGGCAGCAGCTGCTGCCACAACTGAGGTATCCATCTTTAGTGCCGACGGTCCTGTAAACGATAACAGCGGTCTCCGCGGTGGATTTGCCGCGAGATCGCCGTTATCGGTGGCGGGAGAGGGGCCCCCCCCCCCCTCCGCCGCTTACCGGAGCCGTCGGTAGCGGCGGAGGCGATCGGGACTGTTCGGCACCTGTGTGGGGAAGCGACTGAGGGAAAAATCGCCCCCACCCGTCCCCATATCTCTGCTGGGCGGAAGTGACGTCAAAACGTCAGTCCCGCCCAGCGTCTTAAAGAGACATTTTTTTTTTCTGTCATTTGAAAAAATGACAGTTTAATTTTTTTTTCTTTTTTTTGCATTTAAGCCTAAATATAAGATCTGAGGTCTTTTTGACCCCCAGATCTCATATTTAAGAGGACCTGTCATGCTTTTTTCTATTACAAGGGATTAGGAATAAATAATAAATAATAGGAATAAAAGTGATATTTTTTTTTTTCTTATTTCAGTGTAAAAAATTATACAAATAAATAAAAATAAATAAGAAAACAAAAAAAAAATGTTTAAAAACGCCCGTCCCGACGAGCTCGCACACAGAAGCGAACGCATACGCGAGTAGCGCCCGCATATGAAAACGGTGTTCAAACCACACAAGTGAGGTATCGCCGCGATCATTAGAGCGAGAGCAATAATTATAGCCCTAGGCCTACTCTGTAGCTCAAAAAATGCAACCTGTAGAATTTTTTAAACGTCGCCTATCGAGATTTTTAAGGGTAAAAGTTTGACGCCATGCCACGAGCGGGCGCAATTTTTAAGCGTGTCATGTTGGGTATCATTTTACTCGGCGTAACATTATCTTTCACAATATATAAAAAAATTGGGCAAAAATTATTGTTGTCTTATTTAATTCAAAAAAATGAATTTTTTACAAAAAAAGTGCGCTTGTAAGACCGCTGCGCAAATACGGTGTGACAAAAAGTATTGCAATGACTGCCATTTTATTCCCTAGGATGTCTGCTAAAAAAAAAAATATATAATGTTTGGGGGTTCTGATTAATTTTCTAGCAAAAAAATTTTGATTTTTACATGAAGGAGAGAAGTGCCAAAAATAGGCCTGGTGATTAAGTGGTTAAACACAATCAAATATATGTTGCACCCGATACAGGAAAGAAAATATTCCTTCTACTAATTTATACTGCAGACCGTACGATGCTGGAGACCGTACGATGAATAAAACTGACCATGAATAGCCGGCCTCCTAATATATATTCTCCAGAGCCAGAATACCAAGAGACACATGTAAAATGATTTAAATGAATAGTGTTTAAATGTATTCCTCCGGTCAAAGGAAATGATAAAGTCTTTTGATAAGTGCATGCGTATATAGGCGAAGCAAAGCATCTCATCACCTGGGTCACTCGTAAAGCATAAACAATTCTGGCACAGTGCATACAAAGGCCTGCATTTCTGAAGGTCATTATAAGTGCGTTGCTTAGCAACATAATGGAGACTTAACAACTTTATATGCAATGGGAAGCAGGATTTTATTAGCCTTGACAGTCATTTTTTTCCTGACAAGCACACATCTCATCCAGCAGAATATCATCACCGGCTTCTGCTGCAAGCAGAAAAAAAAAACAGCAGCACATCTCAACGGAGGCTAATTAATGCAGGTCAAAGGTCAGCGTCAGAAATAATTGTGGTGTCATTCTAAACAGATTGAAACATAAATCTGACCTGGGTACAAGCTCTTAATTGAAAATCATTAGGAAAAAAAAAAAAAATGATATTTGTTGGCAGAATAAAATATTCATCTCTGAACCATACAACGGCCCTTCCGAAGCACACCTCTACTGAACTGAACATCTGGATCCTGCACAGGGACATGCAGGGGAGGCAGGCAAGTCAGAGCCTCACCTGCCATGAATATATAAAAAAAAAAAAAAAATGAAATAAAATAGAAAGAAAAAAAAGGGGGGGATCAAGCTTTGAGGGTTGTAGCTCGGAGACCTGGGGGGTATGTAGCTGAAGTCCTACCACACCATCGTTCAAAATTTGGGGCTCCTACCACCTATGGTTCCGGAGATACGAGGATCCTTGCACAGCCTGTCAGAAGCTACATACAGAGCGACCAGTTTAACCACTTAAGGACCGCCTCCTGCACATTTACGTCGGCAGAATGGCACGGCTGGGCACGCACAGGTACGTCCTGTGCTAGTACCCAGCCGCGGGGTGCGCGCGCCCGCGGCCCGGTCCGAAGCTCCGTGACTGGGACCGCGGGACCCATGGATTCTTTTAAATAAATTTGAATAGGCGTATCTCGCTGACTTACATATTCTCTAGGCAGCTAAGATACAACGGCGTAGATATGCAATTAGCGGACCTCCAGCTGTTGCAGAACTACAATTCCCATGAGGCATAGCAAGACTCTGACAGCCACAAGCATGACACCAGAGTCAGAAGCATAATGGGACTTGTAGTTTTGCAACAGCTGGAGGTCCGCTAATTGCATATCCCTGGGCCGTAGGAGGTCGTACCTTAGCAACATTTAAGCGTATCTCAGTTTGAGCATACGCTTAATGTTATGACGGCGCCGATTCGGAGTTACGACGGCGTACCTACTGATACGCCGTCGTAACTGTACCTGAATCTGGCCCTACATGTTTAGAGGAGGTCTAGTGCTAGAATTATTGCTCTCGCTCCAACGACCGTGGCGTATGTAACCTGTGTGTATCTGGCTCTGATACTAGCCAGTGCTTCACCAGCCACTGACCTCACCGCACGTCCCTGATCCTGCATTGCTTTTGGTATAGTTGTTCTAACTCCATCAGGCTGGAAAAACTTCACATTTTCAAATTTTACAGATTCTCAATTGGATTGTGGTCAGCAGGTTGGATGGAAATAATGACTTGATTTCCACATACTCCATGTAGGTGAGGGAAGAGGGATGAGTTGCGCTGCGTGATCTGAATGGTCCCTGCTGTCTTCTGGGGCCTGTGCGTCTCCCAGATGACAGCGGGGGAGAGATTTACTTGTTTCCCTGACTTGTTCATTCCCCGACTTAGTTGGGGTAGGCGGTACACTTTGGTGGGGGTGGGTCAGCCACGCCTTGTGACCATTGACCCCTGGGGACCTGCCTTCTGACCTTTGACCTTGGGGGGAGGATCCTATTCCAATCCCTGAGTCCTAGCCTAGTTCCTCAAGGGGAAACCCTAACCCAACCCCAACTCTTTGACCTCTGGTGGGAGGTCCCTATTCCAATCCCCGAGTCCTAGCCTAGACCTTCAAGGGGAAACCCTAACTCCAACCTTAACCCTTTGACCTCTGGTGGGAGGTCCTTATTCCAATCCCTGAGTCCTAGCCTAGTTCTTCAAGGGGAAACCCTAACTCCAACCCTAACCCTTTGACCTCTGGGGAGGTCCCTATTCCAATCCCTGAGTCCTAGCCTAGTTCTTTGAGGGGAAACCCTAACCCTTTGACCATTGGTGGGAGGTCCCTATTCAAATCCCTGAGTCCTAGCCTAGTTCTTCAAGTGGAAACCCTAACCCCTGGATTAAACAGGTATCTGCTTTCCCCTCCCCCCGGAAAGGTGCCAAATGTGGCATCGGAGGGGGAATCCAATAAGTGGAAATTCCATTTCTGGGGCGGAACTCCGCTTTAAAAAGGGTATTTAGAGGCATCATTTTATAGAAACATTTACACTGTGTAGTATGGCTTGGTAAAACAGAGGGGCTGGCAGTAATCTTTCTTTGACTTTACAACCACTTTGGTGGTGTATCCAAATACAAAAACAGAAATACAGAATACAAAAAGTGGACATAAGTAAACCGCCATTGACTTTGCATATTCATAAATTGAGTTCACCTCCAAGTATCCCACATTAACGCACATTCATAATCCTCCAAGGCCTACAGAGACATGTAATTCATATTCAAACAATAATCCGCCGCTGTATTCTGCAGAATAGCGGAATATAAATGTTTTTCTGAAATTGGAGGGACGGTAAATGTGAAATGTATCCCTAATCTCGGTGAGATAAACAGGTTTTCTGGAAGCCGATCACCTTATTAAACAGAATACCGATGCATACAAATTAGCAACAAGCAGTGACATTTCCGAGATGGAACCTTCTCATTTGCAAACTATTCGAGGGCGCTTTTTAAAAGTGTCAGATTCATTTCCCTCAGTAGATCTGTTAAATGTCACTGATCCTGGAAGAGCGATGGAGTCATTGTTCTAAACAGGCTGTTTTATTTGGTCCAAGGTGAATCATCAATCGGTTACAGAGTGTGCCTGACATCTGCAGTGATTATGTCTTACACTGTGTGCTTTCCTTTCCTCCGCTGACAAATGCTTTGTCACAATAGATAAGGATCCAACCCTTCCTAGACGGGAATGAAACCCTTCAGAGATACGAGGCAAGCAAATAAAACACGCAAATTCCCCAACTTCTACATCTCATTTCCCACCATGAGGCTTCATACACGAGCAGAACCATCAGATTACTACACGTACAGAACACGGCAGTATTTACGGTGCTTTGGATAATATCACAGGTCAATGGTGAGCAACGGCTACATCACGTTTGTTGTGGACTTGTCAAGGTGACCTCTGAGGACGTAAGCCGGCCACACTATGGGCCGGATTCACAGACAACTTACGCCGACGTATCTGTTGATACGCCGCGTAAGTTGTAGTATGCGCCGTTGTATCTATGCGCTGTATTCAGGAAACCAGATATGCTTGAATTTCTGCTTGATCCGACCAACGTAAGTCTCCTTACGCCGTCGTATCTTGGGTGCATATTTACGCTGGCCGCTAGGGGCGCTTCGGTTGATTTACGCGTTGAATATGTAAATGAGCTAGATACGCCGATTCACTTACGTCGTTTACGCAAGGCGTACGTCCGTCGTAAAGTTACTCCTCATAAAGCAGGGGTAAGTCATGTAGCTGCTGGCTTTTAATAAACATACACTCACCTATTCCACGGTCCAGCGACGTGCCCCTGGGAGCTTTGTTCCGGTCCCCCCGCCTTCACCGCCTCCACTGCAACTGTGGGCACCCGGCCGTGACAGCTTTCGGCTTCATGGCCGGGCACTCACTGCGCATGGGCGAATGGCGCAGCGCTCCCTGATTGGACAGGCAATGTCACGTGTCCCAGGTGATCGCCTACTGGGAGGGGCCGCTAAAAGGCGATACAACGTATCATCTTAGTGGTCCCTGAGCGGGACAGGAAGTCCCACTCCGACTGGCCACTTTCCTCTAAATCCACGTCGCCCTGAATGCCGGGTTCGCTGGTGTGTACTGTCGAAAATCCATTGGAACGCATCACACTTGCGTTTGGAAAGCATAGCGCATGCGCAGTTGGCCGCCACGTGACTTCCGCAGCATTCTAGGATAGGCAGCAAACTGTGACACTACACCCCCACTCCCCCTCCCCCCAAGAAAGCTACATGTTAAATGTGGCATGTAAGGGGGTGAGGAGTGGATTAAGCACAAGTTCCACTTTTGGGTGGAACTCCGCTTTAAAAGGGTTGTAAAGGTACAATTTTTTTCCCCTAAATAGCTTCCTTTACCTTAGTGCAGTCCTCCTTCACTTACCTCATCCTTCCATTTTGCTTTTAAATGTCCTTATTTCTTCTGAGAAATCCTCACTTCCTGTTCTTCTGTCTAACTCCACACAGTGAGGCTTTCTCCCTGGTGTGGAGTGTCGTGCTCGCTCCCTCCCTTGGACTACAGGAGAGTCAGGACGCTCTCTACGTTGCAGATAGAGAAAGGAGCTGTGTGTTAGTGGGCGTTCTGACTCTCCTGTAGTCCAAGGGAGGGGGCGAGCACGACACTCCACACCAGGGAGAAAGCCTTGCATTACTGTGTGGAGTTACAGACAGAAGAACAGGAAGTGAGGATTTCTCAGAAGAAATAAGGACATGTAAAAGCAAAATGGAAGGATGAGGTAAGTGAAGGAGGACTGCACTAAGGTAAAGGAAGATATTTAGGAAAAAAAATAAAATGCACCTTCACAACCCCTTTAAAGAGGAACTGCGGTCTTCTCACATAATTTTTAATAAAAACATCTTTGCCACTCTGAAGCTTCCCTCCAACCACTTTGCATATTATTTTATATACAGTAAAACCTTGGACTGCGAGCAAAATTCGTTCCGGAAACATGCTTGTAATCCAAAGCACTTGTATATCAAAGCGAATTTCCCCATTAGAAATAATGGAAACTCTGATGATTCGTTCCACAACCATTTATTCATAAATCCTTCAGTTTATAGTCCATATAAAAAGATTATAACAATGTTGTGTAACCATAAAATGTCCACAAATGGAAGCCTCCACAAGGGGATTAGAAGCAAAATCCATCAGGAGCTACAGAGTATAAAAGAGAAGAGAGGCGCCTCTAAGTGTAGCAATATGGTTACATTTAATGAAGGTACAACATTTAGCAACTCACATGGGTGATGATTAAAAGAGGCCCATCTAAGTATGCAGGAATCCGGGGTAAAGCTGTCCACATAGACTGTCCTTTGCACCACCGGCTCCCACCGATGTCAGTCTTCAATTCTGACCGGGAAGACTACCCTGCAGTCGAGCGATCTGAAAGCGAGGCTTGAAGCGCAGCATGGAAAGGGACGATGTCGATGACGGTGAGAAGGACGGTCTATGTAAACAACTTTCCCCCGGATCCCCGCATACTTAGACGTGCCTCTTTTAATCATCAACCATGCGAGTTGCTAAATGTTGTACCTTCATTAAATGTAATCATATTGCTACATTTAGAGGTGCCTCTCTTTTCTTTTATACTCAGTTGTGACATGACGCTACTCTTACATCAAGACATCGCTTGTATATCAAGGCAAAATTTGTTAAAAAAATTAGCTTGTCTTGCAAAACGCTCTCAAACCAAGGTTTTACTGTGATTCTGTACTTGCCAAATAGGTCGCAGAAATCTCCCTCCACCGAGTCTGGCTGCATCTATTTTAATGTAGAAAAATGTAAAATAATGCATTTGGGTGGCAAAAATATGAATGCAATCTATACACTGGGGGGAGAACCTCTGGGGTAATCTAGGATGGAAAAGGACCTGGGGGTCCTGGTAGATGATCGGCTCAGCAATGGCATGCAATGCTAACAAAGCAAACAGAATTTTAGCATGTATTAAAAGGGGATTAACTCCAGAGATAAAACAATAATTCTCCCGCTCTACAAGACTCTGGTCCGGCCGCACCTGGAGTATGCTGTCCAGTTCTGGGCACAAGTCCTCAGGAAGGATGTACTGGAAATGGAGAGAGTACAAAGAAGGGCAAAAAAGCTAATAAAGGGTCTGGAGGACATTAGTTATGAAGAAAGGTTGTGAGCACTGAACTTATTCTCTCTGGAGAAGACACTTGAGAGGGGATGTGATTTCAATTTACAAATACCGTACTGGTGACCCCACAATAGGGAGAAAACTTTTCCGTGGAAGGGAATTTAATAAGGCACGCAGTCATTCTCTAAAATTAGAAGAAAAGCGGTTTAACCTTAAAAACTATTTAGAGGGTTCTTTACTGTAAGAGCGGCAAGGATGTGGAATTCCCTTCCACAGGCGGTGGTCTCAGAGGGGAGCATCAAAGGTTTCAAAAACTATTAGATAAGCACCTGAACAACCACAACATACAGGGATATACAATGTAATACTGACATATAATCACACACACATAGGTTGGACTTGTGTCTTTTTTCAATCCCACCTACTATGCAACTATGGGCAGCTGAAGCTGCTGCCTGTTCACTTCCTGGACATACACAGGAGATACACCTCCAGCTCTACAGCTCTCATTGGCCCCCTTATGACTCATCCCCCCTCCGAGAGAGAGAGAGAGAGAGAGAGAGAGAGAGAGAGAGAGAGAGAGAGAGAGAGAGAGAGAGAGAGAGAGAGAGAGAGAGAGAGAGAGAGAGAGAGAGAGAGAGAGAGAGAGAGAGAGAGAGAGAGAGAGAGAGAGAGAGAGAGAGAGAGAGAGAGAGAGAGAGAGAGAGAGAGAAAGAGAAACTAGGCTTTCTACCAGACAAGAAACAGGAAGTGGGCCGTTATAAGGGATTTACTGGCAGAAAACATTTTTTTTTACTATCCAAAGTTAAAACAACAAGGGCAGAAGATTATATAGGAAGATGAAAGACTAAGGTTCCACTTTAAAGAGTAACCCCACTTTTTCAGACCCCCGACCCCGGCCCCGCCTCCTCTCTCCCCTGATTGTCAAGCTGACTTTGATTGACAGCAGCAGCCAATGGCGCCACTGCTGTGTCTCAGCCAATCAGGGAGGGAGAATATCAGACGGCTGAGACACTCGTGAACATCGCTGGATAGAGGGGGGACCTCAAGTAAGTATTAGGGGGGCGGCTGCACACAGAAGGCTTTTTATCTTAATGCAGAGAATGCATTAAGATAAAAAAAAACTTCTGCCTTTACAACCACTTTAATGCATTTTTTAACCACTTCCAGACCTTAGGTGTTTTTCAGATTTGGTGTTTGCAAGACTAAAACAGTTTTTTCTGCTAGAAAATTACTTAAAACCCCCAAACATTATATATATTTTTTCATAACACCCTAGAGAATAAAATAGTGGTCATTGCAATACTTTTTGTCACACCGTATTTGCGCAGCGGTCTTACAAGCGCACTTTTTTTGGAAAAAATTCACTTTTTTGAATTCAAAAATAAGACAACAATAAATTTGGCCCAATTTTTTTATATATTGTGAAAGATAATGTTACGCCGAGTAAAATGATACCCAACATGTCACGCTTAAAAATTGCGCACGCTCGTGGCATGGCGTCAAACTTTTACCCTTAAAAAGCTCGATAGGCGATGTTTAAAAAATTATAGAGGTTGCATTTTTTGAGCTACAGAGTAGGCCTAGGGCTCGAATTATTGCTCTCGCTCTAACGATCGCGGCGATACCTCACTTGTGTGATTTGAACACCGTTTTCATATGCGGGCGCTACACGCGTATGCGTTCGCTTCTGCGCGCGAGCTCGTCGGGACGGGGCGCTTTAAAAAATTTTTTTTTTTGTTTTCTTATTTATTTGTATTTATTTTATTACTTTTTACACTGAAAAAAAAAAATTGATCACTTTTATTCCTATTATAAGGAATGTAAACATCCCTTGTAATAGAAAAAAGCATGACAGGTCCTCTTAAATATGAGATCTGGGGTCAAAAAGACCTCAGATCTCATATTTAGGCTTAAATGCAAAAAAAAAAAAAAAAAATTTGGAAATGTCATTTTTTTCAAATGACAAAAAAAAAAAATTGTCTCTTTAAGAGGCGGGGCGGGACTGACGTTTTGACGTCACTTCCGCCCAGCAGAGCTATGGGGACTGGTGAAGGAGATTTTTCCTTCAGTCTCGTCCCCGCTCAGCTGCCGAACGGTCCCGATCGCCTCCGCCGCTACCGACGGCTCCGGTGAGCGGCGGGAGGGGCCCTCTCCCGCCACCGATAACTGCGATCTCGCGGCGAATCCGCCGCGGAGACCGCCGTTATCGTTTACCAGACCGCGCACACTAAAGATTGATACCTCGGTTGTGGCAGCAGCTGCTGCCGTTACAGAGATATCAATCTTTAAAAAATGGACGTACATTGTCGTGCGCAGGTCTGGAAGTGGTTAAAATCCCCTAATTGGAGATTGCAAGCTATTCTGAACAAATCCAGCTGCCGTTGGAGTCATATGTATAAAAGCTGCCACAAAGCAACAACTAGAAAAATACGCATTTTGTCTTTTTTTTTATTATTTTTAGATTTGCTGCGTGGATGTGAACACATAACAGAAATGTTGCGGTCTCTTAAATTTCACTGCCAATGTGGAAGTACGTTTTATAAAGTAAGCAAACCCCAAGAAAGAACTTCTCTAAATTGGCATTATTTTTGGTCTGTTGAATATACTATTGAAAGCATTTTGTTATAATTGGAACTCCAAGTCTACTGGTGTCTATGGTTCAGTGATGAAGACATTGTGATGAATTGAGTAAGTTAGCAAAAGAAAACCGGGCAGGGCTGACACCATACAGTCCACACAAATGACACGTGTTGTCATCCCACAATAGGAAATTAGATCAAAACATTTTCTATACTTTCATGTGGAAAAAAAAAAACACACACACACACACACACACACACACACACACACACACACACACACACACACACGGACATGTTTTTTTTGCCTTGACATACACTGTAAAGCTGGATAGACACTATACAATTTTCTGTAGATTTTTTCCTTTACATTTACCAAAAACATATATTATGAGGTAAAACCTTAAAGGCCCCTTTCACACTTATGCGACTTCAAAGTCGCGAGATTCGCGGCTGCGATTTTAACAAGACAGTCACACGACTGTGGATCCGACTTGGTCAACAAACGCGAAAAACTTTTTTTTTTTTTCTGCTCTTTAGTGCCACCCTTTGGGCAACGTCTGCTAATGTTGTGTTCTGGTGAGCATTGCTCACCATAACCATAATAATCATAAATAGAGCGACCACAACATACAGGGATATACAATGTAATACAGACATATAATCACACACAGAGGTTGGACTTGCGTCTTTTTTCAACCTCACCTACTATGTAACTTGCTGCCTGTTCACTTCCTGGATTTACACAGAGGCACACCTCCAGCTCTGCAGCTCTCATTGGCCCTCTCTTCCCCCCCCCCCCCTTCCTGGCAAACTCTCATAGGAGTGACCGCGTGTTTGTACTTTGGATTTTTTTTTTTCGACAGTCTTCTGTACACATGATCAGATAATCCGACAACACACATTTGTTGTCAGAAAATTTTAAAGCATGCCACCCAACATTTGTTGGTGGAAATTCCGACAACAATTGTCCGATTGGAGCGGATTTTCCGACAACAGCCTGTCATCACACAATTCCCGTCGGATAATCCGATCGTGTGGACGAGGCTTTAGTCTATATAGTCATACTTGGTGCATGTGCTCACTGGTTTTCTTTTCAGTTATGCGTCACATCTGGAAAAAAAAGCATAACAAGCGCTATTACATTGCAAATGCTTGCTTTGTTACAGCCTTTGATGTGATAATATTGTGTTTGAATGCGTTTTCTCACATTGCATTTCAATTTTTATATTGATCTTCTCTTGTTTTATAATAAGCGTTTGATTCTCTCTTCAAGAGTCAAAGCACAAGAAAACAATGAGACACAATAGCAGGGTAAACGTTTTGAAGGTTTGTCTCTGCAGACGTAAAAGGTAAGTTCACCTTAAAGGGGTTGTAAAGGTAAATGTTTCTTCACCTTAATGCATCCTATGCATTAAGGTGAAAAAACATCCGACGGTACCGCCCCCCAAGCCCCCCGTTTTACTTACCTGACCCCTCGAAAGTCCCGGGCTTGTCCCCGTAATCCTTTTCGGTTCCCAGCCTTGACTTCGATTGGCTACACTGGATGGATTAAAAGCAGCGCAGCCATTGGCTGGCGCTGCTGTCAATCACATCCAATGACGTGCCGCGGGCGGAGCCGAGTGATACAGTCAGCGGCTATGGCCGCCGCTGTATCACGGAAGCGCGGCTGCAAGAGCTTTCCACCATGCTCGCATGAAGGTGGAAAGCTCTTGCGGAGGGTGAGCCATGACAGCTGCCGAGGGACCCCAGAAGACGTGGATCGGGGCCACTGTGCAAAACAAGCCGCACAGTGGAGGGAAGTAGAACATGTTTGTTATTTAAAAAAAAAAAAAAAAGTTAACTTTAGTGTCCCTTTAAGGTTCAGTTTTTATATTTTTTTAAATAACAAATATGTCATACTTACCTCCACTGTGCAGTTCGTCTTGCACAGAGTGGTCATGATCCTCCTCTTCTGGGGTCCCACGGCGCCTCCCCGCATCGTATAACCTCCTAGGAGAAGCGCTGGCAGGACGTTAAAAAAAAATCCTGCAAGCAGCATCTTTGGAGCGGTGAAGGAGCAGTGTGTACATTGAAATGAATGGGCAGCCCAAACCGCCGGCAAATCGCTGTTTTAACCCTTTTTTGGCCGCTAGCGTGGGTTAAAAGCACCCCACTAGCAGCCGAATACCTCTGCAAAAGTGCTGCTCTACCGCTGACGCCTCGGCGTGAAAGCGGCCTAAAAGCTGCTTGATTAATTGTTAAAAAAAAAAAAATGTATGTATGTATGTATGTATGTATGTATGTATGTATGTATGATAGATAGATAGGAGAGTCAACCCCATCTCACGATTTTTAAAGAGGTTGCAAACCTGCCTGTGTAGTTTCTACCTATATGTACTGTAAATACCTCCTAAACGTGCGCCGTTTAGAAGATATTTGCTGTATGCTGCGCCCATGATGTCATCGGTGCATGCGCTCTGAAGGAACGTGTGTTGTGACCTGCAGCTCCCATGCGCAAGTGACATCACGCAGCTCCGGCCAGTCGCACAGCCGGTGCCCGCGGCCCCAGAAGGAAGACAGACAAAAATGTATGCGACCTGCAGCAGGGGGGGGGGGGGGGGGGGCAACGCTGGCTTCGTTTGCAGGCAAGTGTCACATAAATGTGCTAGTATGCGATGCAAACCATGAGATAAAACAAAGTTCAGGAATATTCCTTTATCTCATTGTTTTGCAAATCTATGTACACTACAAACTGTATGATTGACTCAGTTCTGATATCGCTGTTCTCCTAACCTGACAGCTTATCATTCTAAATAGGAGACCCCTAAACTTTGTTAGCAAATATTAAAGATTCTTATTACCAGCAAGAATGAGTCCTTACATTTAAAGAGCACCTGTCATTTCAGATCCATCATGGCAGCGCCCGTTAGCGGGGCATCCACTCACCTGCTGCCGCCACGTCCCTCACCTTGTTGCGTCACTGCCGCTTCACCAGTCTTCCCATTAAAGTGAATGGGACTGTCGGTGAGTCAACAGCGGGTCAGAGGAGGAGCCGCCGCGGGATGACAGTTGCTCTTTAAAAATTATGATTTAAAAATTGAGTCTTTTTACTAGTGATTTAAATCAAATCCACCCTGGAGTATTTGAAAAAAAAAGGCCTGGAGATTTTTTTGAAAAAAATAAATAAATTCCGGCAATGAATAGGAATTTGGTCATCACATCACTTCAGCCAACATACACCTTTACATTTTTGGGGATGTTGGCAAGGAGAATCCCCATCCAATGAATTTATCAGGAACTGAAAAGGTCGTCTTATACGCCGGCAAATACGGTATGTAAAACGACAATCCATACAGCAAGATGGGGGGGGGGGGGAATGATACAGTACAGCTAACGCGTTTCACCCCTTTCCTGGTGCTTAGTCATATGACTAAGCACCAGGAAAGGGGTGAAATGCATTATCTGTGCTTTATCCGTTCCCACCCCCAACTCTCTGTATGGATTGTCATTTTACATATACAGATCAATAAATGTGACTTTCCAGGAGTGCGGCCATCCAGACTTTCTTTCACTATATGTTTCCTGATGCATGCAGGGCCGTCATCCTTTCTGTGCGCAGAGACAGTGGAGTGGAGGGATTTTGTTACCTGAGAGCGATGCATCACATTAGCCATTCACTTATATTGGCGACTGTGTACAGCACCCCAGGAAATGCTGAGGATTTTAGGCCTCAGTACACGGGAGGTCTACAGCACGAGGCCTACAGCACTAATGCAAATTTCTTCAATATCTGTTATTAAATAGTTTAGAAGGAAAGAGGATATTGGACCCAAAAAGGCATCCTCATATTACTTTACAGTCTCCTGCGGGACAAATTCTGTGTACTTTGTCCAGTTTATTATTGGACTATTGATGAATAGCGTCATTAAATCCATAACATTGCTGGACTAATGTGCACATTTCCCTACTACTACTGACCCACTATGTTTACACACATGGAGAGATAGATAGATGGAGAGGATAGCCTTGTGGTATAATTACCAAATTTGACATCAATATGACAAACTTAATTTTAATAATAATAATAATAATAATAATGACATGAACCAAATGATAATAATAATGCCCAGGGGAAAAGAAAAAAACAGCAAAACTTGTAGGATGTTCTCTCACATTTGTGGCCAGAGGTGGTCAATGAAGAAGTGTCTACTTACATTGATTGGCAGTAGGGGAAGGACTCTCTTACATTGATGGTCAGTAGGAGGGAAAAACTCCCTTACACTGATGGTCAGTAGGGGGGGTGGGAAGGACTCCCTTACACTGATGGTCAGTAGGGGGGTGGGGGGGAAGGACTCCCTTGCACTGATGGTCAGTAGGGGGGGGGGGAAGGACTCCCTTACACTGATGGTCAGTAGGGGGGGTGGGAAGGACTCCCTTACACTGATGGTCAGTAGGGGGGGGGGGGGGAAGGACTCCCTTGCACTGATGGTCAGTAGGGGGGGGGGGAAGGACTCCCTTACACTGATGATCAGTAGGGGGGGGGGGAAGGACTCCCTTACACTGATGATCAGTAGGGGGGGGGGGGGGAAGGACTCCCTTACACTGATGGTCAGGAGGGGGGGGGGGGGGAAGGACTCCCTTACACTGATGGTCAGTAGGGGGGGGGGGGACTCCCTTACACTGATGGTCAGTGGGGGAGGGGGGGACTCCCTTACACTGATGGTCAGTAGGGGGGGGGGACTCCCTTACACTGATGGTCAGTAGGGGGGGGGGACTCCCTTACACTGATGGTCAGTAGGGGGGGGGGGGGGGGACTCCCTTACACTGATGGTCAGTAGGGGGGGGGGGGAGGACTCCCTTACACTGATGGTCAGTAGGGGAAAGGACTCCCTTACACTGATGGTCAGTAGGGGAAAGGACTCCCTTACACTGATGGTCAGTAGGGGAGTAGGACATTGTTGTTACATGGGGAAAGGTCCCCTATTACCTTGGTGGTCGGGGAGGACCCCCTTAACTTTGTGGTCAGTAGGGGGAAGGGTCCTTTACATTGATGGTCAGTAGGGGGGTAGGACCCCTTACATTGATGGTCAGTAGGGGGGTAGGACCCCTTACATTGATGGTCAGTAGGGGGGTAGGACCCCTTACATTGATGGTCAGTAGGGGGGTAGGACCCCTTACATTGATGGTCAGTAGGGGGGTAGGACCCCTTACATTGATGGTCAGTAGGGGGGTAGGACCCCTTACATTGATGGTCAGTAGGGGGGTAGGACCCCTTACGTTGATCATTGTAATGATTAAGCACAAGATGTATGTGTGAAACGAGTCTACGCGACTTTGTGTTGGTGTCTTTGGTGTTATCACTTTGAACAATAAAAGGCAATCGGAATTCCTGGATGTGCAGCCATTTCTTTTCTTACCCCTTACATTGATGGTCAGTAGGGGGAAGGTGCCCAACATTGACGGTCAGTAGGGGATAGGAGCCCTCACATTGATGGTCAGTAGGGGATAGGAGCCCTCACATTGATGGTCAGTAGGGGATAGGAGCCCTCACATTGATGGTCAGTAGGGGATAGGAGCCCTCACATTGATGGTCAGTAGGGGGAAGGGTCCCTTACATTGATGGTCAGTAGGGGAAAGGAGCCCTCACATTGATGGTCAGTAGGGGATAGGAGCCCTCACATTGATGGTCAGTAGGGGATAGGAGCCCTCACATTGATGGTCAGTAGGGGATAGGAGCCCTCACATTGATGGTCAGTAGGGGGAAGGAGCCTTTACATTGATGATCAGTGAGATAATTGCCCCAATTACATTGTTGGTCAACAGGGGGGGGGGGACTTACATTGGAGGTTAGTGGGAAATAGACCTTCTTACATTGATGGTAAGTGGAAGAAGGTCCCTCTTACATTTGTGGTAACTGTTGAAGGCCCCAATACATTGGTGGCCAGTGGGGAAGCCCCCCCCCCCCCTTACATTGGTGTTCAATGGGGAAAGTTGACCCTTACACTAGCAGTCAGTGGGCAAAGGACACCCTTAGATTGGTGATCAGTGAGAGAAATTCCCCCCTACAGACAGCTGTCAGGAGTTATTTGAGAAGCAGAAATTGTTAAGCGCTCAATGAACCCTCTGCAAACTCTGGAGGAACTTTAGTGTTCAATTGAACCCCAGGTGAGAAAGGCTGCTGACTGAAAAGTGTCATGGGCAAAGTATATTTATAAATAGCAGTGTCATAGATAATATAGGGCTCTTGCACATGGCCATACATATACAGTTCTATAGACGTACATCAGCCATATAATCCAGAATCACATTTCCTCTAGCTTATCCATCCATGTGGAATCCTTCTCCCTGCACTTCCCAATTCATGTCTCCAGGCAGAAAAACACAGTATATTCCATCACTAACACACACACACACACACACAGTATATTCCATCACTAACACACACACACACACACACAGTATATTCCATCACTAACACACACACACACACACACACAGTATATTCCATCACTAACACAAACACACACACACAGTATATTCCATCACTAACACACACACACACACACACACTATATTCCATCACTAACACACACACACATTATATTCCATCACTAACACACACACACACACACAGTATATTCCATCACTAACACACACACACACACAGTATATTCCATCACTAACACACACACACACACACAGTATATTCCATCACTAACACACACACACACACACCGTATATTCCATCACTAACACACACACACCGTATATTCCATCACTAACACACACACCGTATATTCCATCACTAACACACACACACAGTATATTCCATCACTAACACACACACACCGTATATTCCATCACTAACACACACACACACACACACACAGTATATTCCATCACTAACACACACACACACACACACCGTATATTCCATCACTAACACTCCATGCCCAAGTGGGTTAAAGCGGGAGTTCACCCATAAATGTATTTTTGCCTTAGATTGATGCTCATTTTGTCTAGGGGAATCGGCTAGCTGTTTTAAAATCCGAGCAGTACTTACCGTTGTAGAGAGCGATCTTCTCCGCCGCTTCCGGGTATGGGTCTTCGGGACTGGGCGTTCCTATTTGATTGACAGGCTTCCGACGGTCGCATCCATCACGTCACGAGTAGCCGAAAGAAGCCGAACGTCAGTGCGGCTCTATACTGCGCCTGCGCACCGACGTTCGGCTACTTTCGGAAAATCGTGACGCGATAGATGCGACCGTCGGAAGCCTGTCGGAAGCCTGTCAATCAAGAAGGAGCGCCCAGTCCCGCAGCCCATACCCGGAAGCGGCGGAGAAGATCGCTCTAAAAAGGTAAGTACAGCTTTGATTTAAAATAAAAATAGCCGATTCCCCTAGACAAAATGAGCAGGAATCTAAGGGTAAAAAGTTGTATGTCCGGGTGAACCCCCGCTTTAAGGCAGGGCTGGAAAATAATGGCGGCCACACAAAATATTGACACTTTGGGCCCAATTTGGACATTTCCACTTAGGGGTGTACTCACTTTTGTCACCAGCGGTTTTAGACATTAATGGCTGTGTGTTGAGTTATTTTGAGGGGACAGAAAATTCACACTGTTATACAAGCTGTACGCTCACTACACAACATTGTAGCAAAGTGTCATTTCTTCAGTGTTGTCACAAGAAAAGATATTTTCTTCTATTTACAAAAATGTGAGGGGTGTACTTACTTTTGTGAGATACTGTAAGTGTCCTTCTCTCTTTTGCCACCAATGTATGAGACCACCACACTGACCACCAATATAAGGGGTACTACAGTTTTCACTGCTGATGTTTAATTTCTGGCTAATTTTATTATTTGTCCCATTTCACAATTGTTACCAAAACATTTCTTTCTTATAGATCAGGGGAGTGAAAAAAGAAAACTCTCCGCTGGATACATAGAAGAAGAATATACAAATGTTGCGTCATATTATTGTAGCGCAAACCTCGAAGGAGCCACCGATTTGTTTTTGGAATCGGCATATAAAAGCGGGGGTTCACCCCCAAAAACATTTTTTAACATTGCATTCAGCCGAGTTGTCAGAATGACAATCGGCTGTTTTTTTTCCCCGCACATACCGACTTTCACCGCGGCTTCCGGGTTTGTCTTCTGCGGGACTGGGCTTTCCTATCTGATTGACAGGCTTGCGACCGTCACATACAGCGCGTCACGAGTTGCTGAAAGAAGCCGAACGTCGGTGCACAGGCGCCGTATAGAGCCGACTCGCAGTCCGGCGAAATAACTCTCCCATTCCCCACTAACTTTAGCGTAGTGCCCATACTGAAAGTAAGGGGGCGCTACATAATATTTACAACTTACTGAGCCCTGAGCTACACATGTCAGAGACACAAACATTGTTTCAAAGGTTCCTCTGTATTACCAAGGGTGAGAAATGCTGCTGTATACCGTCACGTAGGCTCCGTTCTCACATAGGTGGTTTAAACCCCCGGGGGGGGGGGGGGAAGCACTGCAATTCTGCCCCCCCCCCCATTTCAAAATCAGAATTGTGGCAAAATGTGGGGAGAATTTGCAATCACAGCAGAATTGCACTACGTTTTGGAAGAAATAATGGCATTGCAAATACATCCCGTGTTTTGCTGCAATTCTCGAATCCTGGCGATTCTGCCTGCAATTTAAATTGCCGATGTGTGATAAACTGTATACCATTAAACACACAGTATATAAAAAAACTAATTAATATATATATATATATATATACATATATATATATATATATATATATATATATATATATATATATATATATACACACATACATACATACATACATACATACATACACACACATACATACATACACACACATACATACATACATACACACAATAATAATAAATATAAGATATAAAAAATCGTTTTGAGATATATATTATTATTATTATTATTATTAATAAAACTAAATAATAATAATATTTTATTATTAAAAATAAAACTAATAATAATAATAATAAAAATATATATTATTATAAATAATATTTTATTTATAATAATAAAAAATATATAAATCAACAAACATATATATTTATTAATAATAATAAATATATATATATATATATATATATATATATATATATATATATATATATATATATATACACATATACACACACACAAGAAAATGTCACACTGTACATACCAGACATATGTTCTATATTATAGAGTGTGTGTGTGTGTGTAATATATATATATATATATATATATATATATATATATATATATATATATACACACACACATACACACACAGTCAGTATACACCTGATGAGACAAGGTCATCCATATGGTCGGGGTGGCACAAAGACTGTCAGTATACACCCCCCCCCCCCCCCTGTACACATCTCTGGGGGGGGGGGGGTTGCCTCCCCTCCATTGTATTAGGTGGGGTGCCCATGCTGGGCTCAGGGATCAGACAATGAAGGGTGGTGATGGACGGAGGGTGGTATGGGGGGGGGTGGTATGGGGGGGGGGGTACGGAGGGTGGTATGGGGGGGGGGTGTACCTTGAACCATGCCGGGGGTGGCTCCGCTCGCTCTCCGGTAACTCCGCTCCTTCCAGCCCGCTGCCTCCCGCGGAGCGGCGCTCCCTCCGGACCCGGGCACAGTGCGGTGCGGCGATGAGATGGACAGCGGGGGGGCACAGGGGGGGGTCTCTCCTCTGCACACCTCCCTCCACTTCTATCAGGGCGGGGTCTGTCCGTACTCAGCAGTGATTGGAGGGAGGGGGGGAGGTGGGGGGTCCGGGCTGTACGGAGGAAGTGACCGGGGACGGGACCGCACACAATGACAGGGGAGGGGGCGGGGTCACACCATACCAGAGGGGGGGGGGGCTACAAACTTCACATCCCCCTCCCTCTCATAGGAGATCTGCATGTCCGGACACCAAATACTGAGCACACCCACCATAGATATACACAGGACAGCGTGCATTCATGGGGGACTGCAGACTATTACTCCCTCCATCATGGGTACAAGGCACAGCCTCCTGCAGACTATTACTCCCTCCATCATGGGTACAAGGCACAGCCTCCTGCAGACTATTACTCCCTCCATCATGGGTACAAGGCACAGCCTCCTGCAGACTATTACTCCCTCCATCATGGGTACAAGGCACACAGTCTTCTGCAGACTATTACTCCCTCCATCATGGGTACAATGCACAGTCTCCTGCAGACTATTGCCACCTCCTTAATGGGTACATTGCACAGTCTCTCCTGCAGACTATTACTCCCTCCATCATGGGTACAATGCACAGTCTCCTGCAGACTATTGCCACCTCCTTAATGGGTACAATGCACAGTCTCCTGCAGACTATTGCCACCTCCATAATGGGTACAATGCACAGTCTCCTGCAGACTATTGCCACCTCCATAATGGGTACAATGCACAGTCTCCTGCAGACTATTGCCACCTCCTTAATGGGTACAATGCACAGTCTCCTGCAGACTATTGCCACCTCCATAATGGGTACAATGCACAGTCTCCTGCAGACTATTGCCACCTCCATAATGGGTACAATGCACAGTCTCCTGCAGACTATTGCCACCTCCATAATGGGTACAAAGCACAGCCTCCTGCAGACTATTGCCACCTCCATCATGGGTACAAGGCACAGTCTTCTGCTAGAGGCCGAAAAGGGGTTAAAACCACCCGCAAGGCACCGCTGCAGCTATATCTACGTCTATATAGTTTTGCACATATATGTGGAATTACTCTTCAAAGCACCATGGTGAGATCAGATGTTCTGGTCAGTCGTCCCCCCCCCCCTTTTTTTCTCCCCTACCTCCTCCTCTCCACTCCCTCCCATTTCCCCCCTACCTCCTCCTCCCTCCCCTTTTTTTCCCTCTTCTTCCCCCCACTCTCCTTCTTCCCAATCCCCTTTTTTCCCCTATCTCTCTCTCACCCCCTTACCCCCCCCCCCCCCCGCTCTTCTTTTTTCCCCTTCTACCCCTCCCCTTTTTTCCTCTCTTCTTCCCCCCCCCCCCCCTTTCCTCCTCTATCTCTCTCTCTATCTCTCACCCCCTTCTCCTTCCTCCCCTCTTTTCCCCCCTACTCCCTCCTTCCCATATTTGTTTTTATTTTTATCTCCAGTGCTTCTTCTGAGGACGCAAGTTTTTCTATCTTGCGAAACGCGTTGAGTATTTCAGCACCGTTCCTCACATTCGCCAATGGATATTAGCATGGACAAATCTGGCTCGTGCAAGGTTTTCCCAGATTTGTATACAGTAATGCGAGGGGTGTACCTTTAGGCCCCTTTCACACGTGCGGACCGTATGTCCGCTTTTTCATCCATCCGCGTGCGGAAGAAAACGGGACATACCTTGGTCCCTATGAGATTGCGGGTGTCAGGGGATAATCATCCGCTTACACCCGTAATCGTCCGCCTCCGCAAAAGATACGATTTTGCGAAGCGAGGACGTGAGGCCACTTTCCTCAAAATCCACGTCGCCCTGAATGCCGGCCGAGGTTCAGAGATTTTCGTCAGCAAGTTTGCGCCTGCGCAGTCCTTAAAGGAACTTTCACGTTAGCCGGAACCATATCGGCAGATCACCGGCACAAGGGGTGACTGCCCTGGGCACTGCGTTATCAAGTCAAGTTGGGGGGGGGGGCACTGCAAGGAGATTGAGGGTGGGGGGAAGCTTTGTGATGGGAGTAGGAATTTGGGGGGCAGCAGGTGGTAAAGGATTGTTAAATGAGGGAAAATTTGGGGGTGTGTGCAAGGAGTGGCAATTCAGGGGGTGCTGTATTGGGAGGGGGGTGAAAGAAGAGGGGTTGTGCTAGGCCGGTCGATTTGGGGGGTTTGTGCTGGAAGACATGATATGGTAGAGGGGGAAGATTTTTTTTGGAGGGGGGGCGGGGGGTTAGTGCTAGTAGGGATGATTAGGGGGTGTTTGTGCTAGGAGGGGGGTTGGGGGAGAATGTTTGTCCTAGGAGGGGATTTGGAGTAAGGGGGGGGGGGGATGTGCACTCGGGGGGTCAATTTGAGGGGTGAAGGGCTTGTGCTAGGAGGGGTGATTTTTTTTTTTAGGGGGGTTATTAGTGTTAGTAGGGATGATTAAGGGTGTATTTGTGCTAGGAGGGGGGTTGGGGGAAAATTTTTGTGCTAGGGGGGGATTTGGAGTGGGGGGGAGAGAATGTGCACTCCGAGGGTCAATTTGAGGGGTGAAGGGCTTGTGCTAGGAGGGGTGATTTAAAAAAAAAAATATTTTTAGGGGGGGTATTAGTAGGGATGATTAGGGGG
This sequence comes from Rana temporaria, assembly GCF_905171775.1. Taxonomy (NCBI): domain Eukaryota; kingdom Metazoa; phylum Chordata; class Amphibia; order Anura; family Ranidae; genus Rana; species Rana temporaria. The sequence goes on from NC_053496.1 coordinate 17,751,788, forward strand.
TATCTGTGCTCGGAGGGAATTTGGAGTAGGAGGGGGGGGAGAGAATGTGCACCCCGGGGGTCAATTTGAGGGGTGGCGGATTTGTGCTAGGAGGGGTGATTTTTTTGGCGGGGGGATTAGTGCTAGTAGGGATGATTAGGGGGTATTTGTGCTATGAGGGGTTTTGGAGTAGGGGGGGGGAGAGAATGTGCACTCCGGGGGTCATTTTGAGCTGTGGAGGATTTGTGCTAGGAGGGGTGATTTTTTTGGTGGGGGGGGGGGTTAGTGCTAGTAGGGATGATTAGGGGGCATTTGTGCTAGGAGGGGAGAGAATGTGCACTCTGAGGGTCAATTTGAGGGGTGGCGGATTTGTGCTAGGAGGGGTGATTTTTTTTTTTTAGTGGGGGTATTAGTGCTAGTAGGGATGATTAGGGGGTATTTGTGCTAGGAGGGGTGATTTTTTTTGGGGGGGGGGTTAGTGCTAGTAGGGATGATTAGGGGGCATTTGTGCTAGGAGGGGTGATTTTTTTGGGGGGGGTTAGTGCTAGTAGGGATGATTAGGGGGCATTTGTGCTAGGAGGGGGGTTGGGGGAGAATGTTTGTGCTAGGGGGGATTTGGAGTGGGGGGGGAGAGAATGTGCACTCAGAGGGTCAATTTGAGGGGTGGTGGATTTGTGCTAGGAGGGGTGATTTCTTTTGGGGGGGATTAGTGCTAGTTGGGATGATTAGGGGGTGTTTGTGGTGGGAGGGGTGATTTCAGCAGAGAGGTGCATTTGTACTGGGAGGAGGGGAAATTTATGCTTAGGGAGGCAAGAATGCAGATTAGTGCCCAATTGTTTTGGGACAGGAAGGATTTTTACTGACACATAATTCTCATCCTTTTTTTATATGTCTTTTTTTATTTATTTTTTAACCCGACGTCTGTAGAAAAAAAAAAAAAACGTAAAGTGTGTCCCCAGCTTGAGTGCGCCCCTGGAAATGGCGCAGAGCGGGGTCACCTCATAGGAAGCGCAGGATGTGATTGGTGGAACGTATGGCACACAGCAGCCCTCTTGTGTGGGATCCGCCACACACCGCACAGCTGCTTTTCATTATGAAGGGTTCGCACAATGAGGGAAGTGACGGCTTCTGATTTTCATGATAATAAGAGGACAATGGACAGACGGAGCCGCAACCCCCCCTCTGCAGAAATTCCATTATTTCCCCCCCAAAAGAAAGTTGATGCAACTTTTTCATAGATCTCTCCTATAAATCTATAATCCTCCAGATAGAAAATTCTGCTAAGTATTTAAAATATATATATATATATATATATATATATATATATATATATATATATATATATATATAATATATATGTATATAGATATATATATATATATATATATATATATTTTTTTTTTATTATTATTATTATATTTCTCTTATGTGAAATCACTGGAGCTGTTCTGCTAAAAAAAAAAAAGGTACACTGCGGATATTTCCTAGTTAAAGGGGTTGTAAGAGCCCATTCACACCTTGGCGTTTTGTCGCCTGTAGCGCGACGCGCACAAACGCCAGAGGGACCAAAATACATGTAAGGCTATGGGCATGGTTCACATCTGAACGCCGATGCGCCTGACGCGCATCGCATGTAGTCAATAAAAGTTCCGGACCCTTTTTTGTCGCGCATATCGCGCGATATGCGCGTATTTGAGCGTTTCCATTTCCCATAGAAAGTAATGGAAACGCTCGATTCAAGCGACTTGCGCGACAACGGGCGTTTGCTACGGGCGTTTCGTCAATAGACCTTGTCGCCCATGCAGAAGATTAAAAAAATCTACCAACATAGCAACAAGTGATGAAAAGATGATAGTTTTTCCTATTGGCTAAAAAAAAAACGTCAAAGTACAAAAACGTCGGACAACGCTGTATGCAAACGCACATATTAGCATGAATACGTGCGACAAAACGCCGGAAAAAACGCCGGAAAACGCCGCTATTGCCTACGCCTAGGTGTGAATGCAGCCTAAAGGTAAAAAAAAAATTCCCTAATAGCTTCCTTTACCTCAGTGCAGTCCTCCTTCACTTACCTCATCCTTCCATTTTGCTTTTAAATGTCCTTATTTCTTCTGAGAAATCCTCACTTCCTGTTCTTCTGTCTGTAACTCCACACAGTAATGCCAGGCTTTCTCCCTGGTGTGGAGTGTCGTGCTCGCCCCCTCCCTTGGACTACAGGAGAGTCAGGACGCTCACTAACACACAGCTCCTTTCTCTATCTGCAACGTAGAGAGCGTCCTGACTCTCCTGCAGTCCAAGGGAGGGGGCGAGCACGACACTCCACACCAGGGAGAAAGCCTCGCATTACTGTGTGGAGTTACAGACAGAAGAACAGGAAGTGAGGATTTCTCAGAAGAAATAAGGACATTTAAAAGCAAAATGGAAGGATGAGGTAAGTGAAGGAGGACTGCACTAAGGTAAAGGAAGCTATTTAGGGATTTTTTTTTTTTACCGGAAGGCCTGGTTCACACTGGTACGATTTGAGACGTCAAATCGCATCTCAAATCGGCAGCATTTGCCGGCAATGGCACCATTCTAATCGGTGCGACGCCGCATCTGCGGCGCTGCACTGATTTAAAAAAGTAGTTCCCGTACTACTTTTTGCGATTTTCGGGCCGCGATTTACATTGACATCTGCGCCTCCATCCTGTCTTCAGAATGTTTTTCAATCTTAAAATGTAGAGGGTCTGTTTAGAACACTGACATTTTACCAAAGCCCCCCAAAAGGGCAGTTAAAAAAAAAAAAAATACAAATCTAAAATAAAAATAAATAATAAAAAAAATAATGATAAAAAAAAAAGAAAATCGTTCACATGTGCATTGCACTCAGCGCTGCCTAGCTCCTGCCTGCATTTGGGCTTTGGGGTGCACACCCTAATGCAATAGGCTGCACACACCTATGGTGTAAAATATAGTATGTCATAAAAATAAAACCGTTTTAAACACTTTAAAATGTCATTAGCATGTTTCTGAGCCGTCAAAAGAGGAACCAGGGAAGGCAAAATGTAAGCAAATTAAACATCAAGATTAAAGCGGAGCTCCACCCAAAAATGGAGCTTCCACTTTTCGGAACCCTCCCCCCCCCCCCTCCGGTGTCACATTTGGCACCTTTTAGGGGGGTGCAGATACCTAAGACAGGTATTTGCAACCACTTCCGGGAACAACTCATGCAGCAGACACGCCCCTATCCGCTGTCTCCTGGGAAATACACTGTTCCCAGGAGAGAGCGGGGACCAGTGACGGCGCGGCGTGCTATTGGCGCATGCACAGTAGGGAACCGGGCAGTGAAGCCGCAACGCTTCACTTCCCGATTCCCTAACCGAGGATGGCGGCGGGTGCAGCCGAGGGACGAGCGATTGCTTGTCCTCAGCTGATGACATCGCTGGCGCCCTGGACAGGTAAGCGTCCATTTTTTAAAAGTCAGCAGCTGCAGTGTTTGTAGCTGCTGGCTTTTAAAAAAATAAATAAAAATTTGGCGGAACCTCCGCTTTAACATTTGAACAGGATTTTTTCCTCTTTACAATTAGGTAGATTCAGAAAGAGTTAGGCCGGCTTATCAGTAGATAAGCCGACCTAACTCAGAATCTACGCCGACCTATGTTTAAGTGTATTCTCAAACAGAGATACACTTAAACATATCTAAGATACGACGGCTTGCGCTGTCCTATCTTAGATTGCAATATTTTGGATGGCCGCTAGGTGGCGCTTCCATTGCGGTCGGCGTAGAATATGTAAATGAGTAGATACGCCGATTCACGAACGTACGCCCGGCCGCCGCAGTACTTTTACGCCGTTTCCGTAAGCCATTATCAGGCCTAAAGTTATTCCATCTATTAGATGGAATAGCAATGTTAAAGTATGGCCGCCGTTCCCGCTTCGAGATTCGAAATGTTTACGTCGTTTGCGTAAGTCGTCCGCGAATAGCGATTTACGTCGTTTACGTCCACGTCGAAATCAATAGGCCCGTACGGCGTACTTAGCCGCAATGCACACTGGGAAATGTAGGCGCCCGGCGCATGCGCAGTAAGAAAAAAACGTCAAAAACGTAAGGTCAAGCCTTATTAACATAAAACACGCCCCCCCCTACACACATTTGAATTTGGCGCCTTTACGCCCGCCCGCTTTAGGCTACGCCGCCGTAACATAGCAGGCAAGTACATTGTGAATCATGTACTTGCCTAGCTAACTTACGGCGGCGTAGCCTAAACACGCTAAGCTACGCCGCCGCAAGTTTAGGCATACGTACGTGATTGAATCTACCTAAATGTCTTCTGAAAAGGGCCAAGTTCAGAAAACAGGCGTCTAAACATGACCTGAGATTTAAAAGCCCCCCCCCTGATTTGACTATTACTTGCATCTGGACTACAAGATGAATTAATTGCTGAGTAATAATCACCTGCTAGTATGAGATCCGTCATTATTGCACACAGACATTTCCCAACATGGTGTAGAATCTGTGACCCTTTACCATCCACTTCCTTCACAATACCGTCACCAAATGTCAGTCTAGACAGCACAGGAGGGCCGGAAATGTTTAGCCGGGGGGGTGGGGGGGGGGGGGGCTCAGCATACAACCTACACGGCAGGGACAGAGTTCTATGAGCCATATATAAAGTGTACCATGCAAAGTGTGCCGCGCTGACTGGTGGGCATAAGAATCGTACGATTTTCGGAGCGTGTGTACACTACTTTCGAGAGCCAATTACGACAGTTCATCCGATATGACAAGCACGGAAATTTTCCTCGTACAATACCGGATCGTACGATTTTAATTTAGTCAGTACAGTTGTCGTCCGAAAATACAATACAACACGTGACATCACTTCCGATTTATTTTTCTGTCGTACGAGAATTTTCGTGACTTTAGTAACTTAGGGCCATATTCTCAGAAGAGTTACGACGGTGTATCTCAGGAAACTCCGTCGTATCTCTCTTTTTTGACCCGCGTATCTATGCGAGTGATTCTTAGAATCATTTTCGCATAGATACGCTTAAGATCCGACATGTGTAAGTCACTTACACTGTCGGATCTTAAATGTAATTCGCCGCCGGCCGCTAGGTGGCATTTACGCAAATGAGCCTGATACGCTGATTCCCGAACGAAATCACGTTGCGTAACCGTCGCTTACGTCGTTTGCGTAAGCGTAAGGTTACCCCTGCTATATGAGGGGTAACCTTACGCCAGTCCCACATATGCCATGTTAAGTATGGCGTCGGGTCCGCGTCGTCTTTTCCCGTCGGGTACGTCGTTTTCCTAAGTCGTTCTCGAATACGACTTTACGTCAATGACGCACACGTCGGTGTCATTGACGTTTTCCGCCGAGAACTGGAGCATGCGCACTGGGCTATTTTTAGCCCGGCGCATGCGCAGTTCGATCGAAACGGGGGCGCGCTTAATTTAAATATAAGCTGCCCCCTTTGAAATACGCGGGGATACGCCGGGCCAATTACACTACGCCGCCCCAAACTACGGAGCAAGTGCTTGAGGAATACGGCACTTGCTCCAGTAAGTTGCGGCGGCGTAGTGTAAATGGCTTACGCGAGGCCGCCGCAGAATATTGGAGAATCTGGCCCTTATTCAATTTCTACTTGCGACTATTAACTACATGCCGACCAGCCGCCGCAGTTCAACGGCGGCAGGTCGGCTCTCCTGCGCGAGAGCCCGTAGTATAATGTTGGCTCTCGAAGCGGCCACTAGGGGCGCTCGCTCCCGACTCCCGCGCGCGTGCCGTCGCAGTTCTACGGCAGCAGGTCGGCTCTGCTGGGCGAGATCACGTAGATCTACGTCATCTCTCCCAGCAGCCAATAGGGGCAGGCGCGCGTTCCCGGCGTTTTGCGATCACAGCCGGGCACCCGCAATCGCTCGTTTCAGAGCGGGGACCGGGAGCTGTGTGTGTAAACACACAGCTCCCGTTCCTGTCAGGGGGAGAAATGCCTGACCGTCTACGTTCATACAATGTATGAACAGAAGATCAGTCATTTCCCCTAGTGAGTCCACCCCCCTACAGTTAGAACACACCCAGGGAACATACTTAACCCCTTCCTCGCCCCCTAGTGTTAACCCCTTCCCTGCCAGTGGCATTTTTATAGTAATCAATGCATTTTTTTTAGCACTGATCGCTATAAAAATGCCAATGGTCCCAAAAATGTGTCAAAAGTGTCCGAAGTAACCGCCATAATGTCGCAGTACCGAAAAAAAAAAAACGCTGATCGCGGCCATTACTAGTAAAAAAAAAAATATTAATAAAAATGCCATAAAACTATCCCCTATTTTGTAAACGCTATAACTTTTGCGCAAACCAATCAATAAACGCTTATTGCGATTTTTTTTAACGAAAAATATGTAGAAGAATACGTATCGGCCTAAACTGAGGAAAAAAAATGTTTTTTCTTATATATTTGTGGGGGATATTTATTATGGTAAACAGTTAAAAATCTTAATTTTTTTCAAAATTGTCGCTCTATTTTTGTTTGTAGCACAAAAGATAAAAACCGCAGAGGTGATCAAATACCACCAAAAGAAAGCTCTATTTGTGGGGAAAAAAGGACGCCAATTTTGTTTGGGAGCCACGTCGCACGACCGCGCAATTGTCAGTAAAAGCAACGCAGTGCCGAATCACAAAAAGTCCTCTGGTCTTTGACCAGCAATATGGTCCGGGGCTTAAGTGGTTAAGTGAAAAAAGTTGTACGATATTTGGATTGTGTGTACGGGGCCATTAGACCCAATTTACACAATTTGACTCTTTGTCAGATGTGCTTCAAAAATTGTATTTCCATTATATTCAATGGTGCATGCAAGCCCCCCTCCCCCCTTTTTTTTTTTTTCTACCTAAAGCTTGAGTGACAGTTCACTCAATGCGGATCAGACGCGATCCAAAACACATAGATTCGCATGTCATCTAAAAAAAAAAAAAACATTATTTTCAATGGAGGCCATTCACATACATGCAGTGCGAATCTGATCCGGTTAAAAAAACGTGCGCGTTTAGTGCGGTGCGAATTTCAGCTCCATAGACTTCTTTAGGATTGTTTGCATACTGGGTTAGATTCAGATAGCCCTGCGTAATGTTGTGCGGGCGTAACGTATCTCCGACACATTACGCCGCCGTAAATTAGAGCGCAAGTTCCTTATTCAGAAAGAACTTGCGCCCTGAGTTACGGTGGCGTAACATATGTGCTCCGGTGTAAGCCCGCCTAATTCAAATTTGGATGATGTGGGCGTGTTTTATATAAATTTAGTGTGACCCCACGTATTTGACGTTTTTTACGAACGGTGCATGCGCTGTTCGTAAAAGAATCCCAGTGCATGCTCGAAATTTCGCCGCAAATCATCATTGCTTTAGACGTGAACGTAACTTACGTACAGCCCTATTCGCGAACGACTTACGCAAACAACGTAAAAATTTCAAAATTCGATGTGGGAACGACGTCCATACTTAACATTGCGTACGCCTCATATAGCAGGAGTAACCTTACGCCGGAAAAAGCCTAACGTAAATGACGTAAAAAAATGCGCCGGGCGTACGTACGTTTGTGAATCGGCGTATCTACCGAATTAGCATATTCCTCGCGTAAATCGACCGAAGCGCCACCTAGCGGCCAGCGTAAAATTGCAAGTAAGATACGACGGTGTAAGAGACTTACGCCGGGCGGATCTTAGTCAAATCTATGCGTAACTGATTCTAAGAATCAGGCGCATAGATACGACGTCGCAACTCAGAGATACGCCGTCGTATCTCGTACCTGAATCTAGCCCAATGATTTTAACTTTATCCAATTAAAAAATGTTAATACATTTTTACATATTCTATGCGTGTGCTTATAAAGTCCATTCTCCTAGTTTCAATCCTCTATTTCTATTCTTTAGGATTGGATTGAAGTCGCAGACGAGTGATCTCATAATTTATTTATTTTTAAATATGGACCTACATAAAAATTCCAGGCAAACCTGGAATAAAATTTTAAAGCTGAATTTCTGAATAAGCAAATATTGTCTAAATACAAGATGGATGTGTATTATTACCTGAATCTTGGTAATTTTAGCAAATTTCTTCTGGATCTGTGCAATAAAATCCAGCTTGAAATTTTACTTCCATTGCTGCTCTCCTTATGTTGGCTCCGCCCCCTCCCCTGTAGTTTTTTTTTGCAGGCTGGTGTATTGGGTGGTCCTTCTGGATCCCTCCCACAGCTCTGCACAGGTATGATGTCACTGCTACTTTAAAGGGGTTGTAAAGGTTCAGTTTTATTTTTTTAAATAACAAACATCTCATACTTACCTCCGCTGTGCAGCTCGTTTTGCACAGAGTGGCCCCGATCCTCCTGTTCTGGGGTCCCTCTGTGGCTCTCGCGGCTCCTCCCCGCATTAGATAACCCTCTCTGGAAAGCTCTCTCCCGAGGGGGTTACCTTGCGGGCGAGCTCCTGAGTCATACACTCGGCGTCCATAGCCGCAGAGTGTATGACTCGGTTTCCCCCCAGCGGCTGCGTCATTGGATTTGATTGACAGCAGCAGGAGCCAATGTAACATGCAGGGGGTCCAGAGCTGCAGGGTTCTGTGTAATGTAAAGAGGTCCATTGATGCAGGGTGCTATGTAAAGGGGTCCAGAGGTGCAGGGTGCTGTGTAATGTAAAGGGGTCCAGAGGCGCAGGGTGCTGTGTAATGTAAAGGGGTGCAGGGTGCTGTGTAATGTAAAGGGGTCCAGAGATGCAGGGTGCTGTGTAATGTAAAGGGGTGCAGGGTGCTGTGTAATGTAAAGGGGTCCAGAGGCGCAGGGTGCTGTGTAATGTAAAGGGGTGCAGGGTGCTGTGTAATGTAAAGGGGTCCAGAGATGCAGGGTGCTGTGTAATGTAAAGGGGTGCAGGGTGCTGTGTAATGTAAAGGGGTCCAGAGATGCAGGGTGCTGTGTAATGTAAAGGGGTGCAGGGGACTGTGTAATGAAAAGGGGTGCAGGGGGGCTGTGTAATGTAAAAGGGTGCAGGGTGTTGTGTAATGTAAAGGGGTCCAGAGATGCAGGGTGCTGTGTAATGTAAAGGGGTGCAGGGGGGCTGTGTAATTTAAAGGGTGCAGGGTGCTGTGTAATGTAAAGGGGTGCAGGGGGGCTGTGTAATGTAAAGGGGTGCAGGGGACTGTGTAATGTAAAGGGGTGCAGGGGGGCTGTGTAATGTAAAGGGGTGCAGGGTGCTGTGTAATGTAAAGGGGTGCAGGGGACTGTGTAATGTAAAGGGGTGCAGGGGGGCTGTGTAATGTAAAGGGGTGTAGGGTGCTGTGTAATGTAAAGGGGTGCAGGGGGCTGTGTAATGTAAAGGGGTGCAGGGTGCTGTGTAATGTAAAGGGGTGCAGGGGGCTGTGTAATGTAAAGGGGTGCAGGGGGCTGTGTAATGTAATGGGTGCAGGGGGCTGTGTAATGTAAAGGGGTGCAGGGGGCTGTGTAATGTAATGGGTGCAGGGGGCTGTGTAATGTAAAGCGGTCCAGAGATGCAGGGTGCTGTGTAATGTAAAGTTAAATTAAAAACAAATTATTTGTTACAAATATTTTTTTCCTCTTTGTGTATGCTTAGGTGACCAGGGGGCGAGGGGTGAAGATGGGGGGGGGGGGCGCCACAGGATTAGCTCGCACAGGGCTCCTGAACACCTAAGGCTGGCCCTGTCGCACTGGGCCCCTGTTGCCCATGGCGCCCTGTGCGGCCGCACATCTCGCACACCCCAAATGCCGGCCCTGCATTCCCGCAAGAGTGTCCCAAAGGAGAGCACTTATCCGATGAGACACTCGAGAAGAGGAGGAGCTAGAAGTGCCTGAGCAAAACCAACTGCACATAGGAGGTAAGTATGGTATGTTTTTTAACTGAACCTTTACAACCCCTTTAAAGAGGAAGTAAACCCTGATGGGTTTTACTTCCTCCCCCCCTGCAAAGTAAAAGCATAATGGGCTAGTATGTAGCCCATTATGTACCACTTACTTGCAAACGAAGCCCACGCTGTCCCCGCTGGTGGCCGCATCCATCTTTGCCCTTCTTCTTTCCGGGGCCGTGGACTACGGCGGCTCTGTGACTGGCCAAAGTCGATTGACATCACTCCCACACATGTGCGCAGGAGCCGTCAGTCACGGCACTTGCTAGTGAAGAAACAGCCTCGGAGGGCCGGGGGATTCTCGGAGCCGCGCTCCAGCGGAGTTGCCGATCAGCTGGAGTGACGTGTCAGGGCGCAAGCGCACATCATCGTATGAGGTATCTCTCGATGGGCGATACCATTTCACGATGGTCTGGTTTCCCTGCCGTTTGTATAGGTTTAAATTGTGGCTGTGAAATCGAGAGGTACCTCCTACGCTGTGCGCATGCGCCATGGTTACGTCAGCCCAGCAGATCGGCAAATCAGCAGTTGTGCTATGACGTATTTGGCGCAGTTTGTCCCGACACCATACCTCCCAACCCGCACGGATTCTGTGTGGAGGAGGTAAGAGGCGGCACCCATGCCCCCCCGTTATCAACTAAGATGTCGGTCATTCGCCCCCCCCCCTGCTTGTCAAATATGATGTCGGGCGTTCGCGGCGGCGAGAACATGTTTTCTTTTTTCCTGCCGGGATCCCAAGCTGTCTTTTTCCCAGCAGTTTTCCTATGGGAAACACTGCGATGGAGCATACACATGGCCGGGATTACCGGCCAAAGCTCTCATGTTAGTTTTCCTGCCAGGAAAACCGGCCACGTGTTTCCCCCTCGGTTTTCCCGGCGGACTTTTTACCGCTGGGAAAACCGATCGCGTGTACAAGGCATAAGGAAAAAGGGGGGAAAAAGCATTTTATAGCCCCCCCCCCCCTCTTCCTAATGGGATCTGAGGCAGCGGCAGCTGTTTAAATCTGTTAAAAGATAGCCAATTACAATAAAAAAAAAAATTAATTAGAGTAGGATAGGTCATTTAGGTCAAGGATTCCCCACCAATAAATGCTCTAGAACAACAGGGTACCCCCTATAAATAAGGGGGTCACTACTAACGGACGTTTGACAGTTGCCAGGAAGAAACCGAAGACGACACCTCCCCACCCCCCACTCCCTTGTCGCGGCTTTTTATGTGGTACTACCTCTTTACGTATGGGGTAAATTGTTTTTGTTTATTAGAATAATACAATATCATTCAGCCTGAGCCGTAGTGGCTGGCTTGTATTTTGTAAAGTGATGTTGTAAAATGCTTTTAATATGATTTTAGTAAAATTTATAGATTTAAGCTATTAATTTATACCAATAAAACAGCCACGGCCTATATATTATCCAATAAAACGTTTTTTTTTTCACAATTACAATGCTTGTCTGGATTGAATTTATAAAAAAAAAAAAAACCTGCTGCCTTCTATCCCATAAAAGTTTCTGTGTCTTGAATTCAGCTCTAAGCCCGGGTTCACACTATAGCTATAAATAAACTATAAGCTATAGAAAAAAAGAGTTCCCCCCCCCCCCGGTACTATTGGGACTTTAATACTTTAGTATTTTAAAATTTTATATACATTTATTTGAAAAAACAGATGTATATACAATCATTAAAGCGGAGCTCCGCTGAAAAATAAATATTAAAAGCCAGCAGCTACAAATACTGCAGCTGCTGACTTTTAATATTAGGACACTTACCTCTCCTGGAGTCCAGCACCATCCGCAGCAGAGGACGAGGGATCGCTCGTCACTCTGCTCTACCCCCCCCCGCCATCCTCGGTGAGGGAACCAGGAAGTGAAGCGCTCCGGCTTCACTGCCCGGTTCCCTACGGCGCATGCGCGAGTCGCGCTAAGCCTGCCGATTGGCTCCCGCTGTGTACTGGGAGCCGAGTGTTCCCAGAACACAACGGGGGGGGGGGAGGTGACGTCATGCCCGCAGTCTGCCCGAGACTGTGTAGCCGGAAGTGGGTGCAAATACCTGTCTTTAGACGGGTATCTGCACCCCCCTCCCCCTAAAAGGTGTCAAATGTGACACCGGAGGGAGGGAGGGTTCCGATCAGCGGGAGTTCCACTTTAGGGTGGAGCTCCGCTTTAAAATATATATTATCATCAAACCAATAAAAACAGTTTAAATGATGGACTGGATTTCATTTTCATGTGGTGATCCAGATCTGTTTTTTCAAATAGATGTATAAAAAAATAAAAAAAATACTCTGGATTGTTGCCGTTAAAGTGGTTGCCGGGCCGATCCGCCCTATAGGCTCACTATGCATTCTTGGAGAATTGGTGCCAGAAAATTATCGAATTATAACGGAAAACAGAATAGGGCAAAGAGGAGGAGGCCTGGCGGTGATCCATAAGTTTCATATTGCAATCACTAAGCCGGTCCTTCAAAATCCTCTTCCATTCATGGAAACCATTACTCTTCAACTTCAAACTAACCCCCAGGAGACTGTTCACATTCTCCTCTGCTATAGGCCACCTGGGCCAAAATCGCAGCTTCTACCATCATTAACGGAGTTCATATCCACTTATACCCTTAACAGCAAACATCTTTTGCTGCTCGGGGACTTCAATCTGTGGGCCAACTCCTCACAGGATCCCATTGCGGATGCCTGCATCGATCACCTGGAAGGATTAGGACTACAGCAACTTATATGCGGACCCACGCATGCTTCAGGTCACACACTCGACCTAATTTTCAGACAAAATCTAAAAATAAACATTTTGGGAAATGAACCTTTGCCATGGACAGACCACCATGCAATTAGTTTCATAATTTCCAAAATTCCACCAGTTATAAAAGCACCCAAGCCGGTGACAATACACTGGGCTAGATCTCAGAAGAAGCTCCATTCGGAACTCTTCAAATCTACCTTGGGAAACCGAATCGAAACTATCCATCCTCAGTTAGCAGCCTCAGATACACTGGATGCCATAAATGCAGCTCTGCTACAGTCAGCCGACTTAGTAGCACCGAAACGCAAAGTCCGCATCCGGAAAAAAAAGTCCGGCTGGTTCAACAACCAGCTGTCCCTACTGAAGCAAGAGCGCAGAAGGGCGGAAGCCGCCTGGAAAAGAAGCCCTTCAGAAGATCACCTCATCATCTACAAGGCAATAACAACACGATATCATAAAGAAATCTTCAAAGCCAAGAAACATCATTTTTCTATGGCGATTAACAGCGCCATGAATCGCCCCCGCAAACTATTCAAAATGGTCACCCAGACCATGAACCCAGGATGTCTTGAAGTCCCCAACTCAGACACCCAAGAGTTCTGTAATGAACTATCGGATTTCTTCATCGACAAAATCGAAAGAATCCGGGTAAGTATTCTGCAAAATAATACTCCCCTCAGCCCCCCCTTCAATCAACTACAAAACACCAACAGAAACCTTCTACAATCAACTAAGTTCACTCTGGAACCCATCTCCATCGATACCACCAAAAATATCATTGGGGCGTTGCGGAACAGCACAGCACCCAATGACATCATTCCCACCAAGCTGCTGAAGGAATGTGCCGACATTCTGGCGCCTCCCATCACACAGCTTATAAATCAGTCATTTAAGGAAGGCATAGTGCCATCCCTGCTGAAAGAGGGCACAATCCAGCCCATCATGAAAAAACCTAACCTGGATCCCAAGGACCCAACTCACCGCCGCCCCATAACAGGCCTAAATATTCTCTCCAAGATAATGGAGAAAATAGTGGTACAACAGCTGCAACAGCATCTGGATACCCACAATCTACTCGATCCATTTCAATCAGGTTTCCGTCCCGGACACGGGACAGAAACGGCCTTACTCAAAATATGGGACGATGCCCTCGAGGCCGCAGACGAGGGAGAATCCTGTCTCCTGGTTCTGCTGGACCTAAGCGCAGCCTTTGACACAGTAGACCACAAAATGTTACTGATGCGACTGGCCGAGGTAGCCAGAATCGCAGAGGGTGATTTACCATGGTTTTCCTCCTTTCTTGAAAACCGATCACAAACAGTGAAACTGGGATCTTTCACGTCGGAAAAACGCACGGTGCCATGTGGAGTCCCCCAAGGATCCCCCCTGTCACCGGTGCTGTTCAACATCTATCTTCGCCCTCTCTTTGATATTATCAGTAGCCAAGAACTACTTTATCACTCTTATGCAGACGATACGCAACTGTATTTTCGCATCTGCAACAAAAAAGATCATCATCTCAGTTTAGAGAAATGTCTCTCTTCGATAGAAAACTGGATGACTAAGAGTTATCTTAAACTCAATAGTTCCAAAACAGAACTTCTTATGTTTCAGGCCAGCCAAAAGAGTCAACTGGCAACAACCTGGACACCGCCGCCCATTCTGGGCCAAATCATCACCCCTAGCTCCAAAGTCAAAAGTCTAGGAGTCATTTTTGACACCTTCATGACAATGGACGCACAAATAGGGTCAGTAGTCAGCGGATCGCACCATTTGTTGCGCCTACTACGCAGACTTATTCCATTTATCCCCAAAGAAGACGTAGCAGTCGTGGTGGGAACAATCGTGAATTCCAGACTGGACTATGCAAATGCCCTCTACCTCGGGCTCCCAAAGTACCAAATCTCCCGTCTGCAAGTCGTTCAGAATACGGCCGCCAGACTGGTGACTGGGGAAAAAAAATGGGAATCAATCTCACCTTCGCTGAGAACCCTTCACTGGCTGCCAGTAAAAGACAGAATTGTATTTAAAGCACTCTGCCTGACACATAAGTGCATCCATGGGAAGGCTCCGCAATATCTTTGCGACAAGATAGAACCTCACAATTCTAATCGCGTTCTGCGATCCACTGACCAAAATCTGGTCAAGGTTCCAAAAACCAAATACAAGTCCAAAGGAGAAAGAAGGTTTGCTTTTCAGGGTCCTAGACTATGGAACGCTTTACCAACCAGCATTCGGTTGGAGGAAAACCACCTGACTTTCAGAAGACGGATTAAAACTCTGCTCTTTTGATGTCATGAGACACGAAACATCAAGCGCCCAGAGGCGATTCAGTTCGCATGTGCCGCGCTATATAAGTTTTTCATTCATTCATTCATTCATGCAAGCCGCTTAGGGCCCCCCAAAGCTGCGGAGGGCCCCCCAAATTACTAGAGGTCCCGCCTGGTGAGAAGTCATTTTCGGCCCCTCGCCCCGCTTCTCAACTCGCTGGCTGCATGGGAGAAGAGGTAAGAAACCAGCACCTCACTTTAACGTAAGATATAATATCCGATGTGCCGATCGTTTTTTGGCAGTTTTCCTATGGGAAAAACTGCGATGGAGCATACACACAGCCGGGATTCCCGACCAAAGCTCCGTCGCAGTTTTCCTGTTGGGAAAACCTCTCGTGTGTAGGGGGAAAGACTGACCGAGCAGGATCTCGACTTTCCCCTCGGGATTTCAGACGGGAACTTTTCCCGTGGGAAATCCCGCACGTGTGTACGCAGGGCCACCATCAGGGGGGTACAGGCAGTACACCTGTAAGGGGCCCAGAGGTCCCCAGGGCCCCGGATGACAACCCCCCTTTTTTTATAAAAAAAATAAAAAAATGATATATTGTTTTTATTTCTTTTTTTTTTATTAAATGGCCCAGAGGTCCCCAGGGCCCCGGATGGCTACCCCTCCTTTTTTATTTTTTTATATACTTTTCTTTATTTCTTTTTTTTGTAAAGGGCCCCCCCACGCTTCTCAATTTTCTCAATTATCCGCGGCTCCCCCCCCCCCGGTTCTCTGCTCCAGGGGGCCCATGCCTAAAGCTGTGTAAGGGGCCCCATCATTTCTGATGGCGGCCCTGTGTGTACGGGGGCAATACAGTTGGAGGCGCCCAAAAAAGGTGCAGGGACTTTATTTTATTTTTCCCATCAGAATCCACAATTGGCACTGCGATCTGTGAACCGTTTCTGGGGGCGTCGTTAACATTGGGGTAGATTCAGGTAGATTTGCGCAGTTTTTACAGAGGCGCAGCGCACCGTTTTGCCGCTGCGCCTCCACAAATTACCTGCGCTACCCTTGATTCACGGAGCAGTAGCTCCGTAAATTGCGTGGGCGCTCCGGCAAAATGCCCGGTGTAAGCGCGCGCAATTTAAATGATCCCGTAGGGGGCGTGGATAATTTAAATTAGGCGCGTTCCCGCGCCGAGCGTAGTGCGCATGCTCCATCGGGAAACTTTCCCGACGTGCATTGCGGTAAATGACGTCGCAAGGATGTCATTTGCTTCAAAGTGAACGTGAATGGCGTCCAGTGCCATTCACGATTCACTTACGCAAACAACGTAAATTTCAAATTTCGCAACGCGGGAACGACGGGTATACGTAGCATTGGCTGCCCCTGCTAATAGCAGAGGCAGCCTTACGCAAAAACAGACGTACGCAAACGACGTAAACTGCGTACACAGGGCTCGCGTAGGGTTGTGAATCGGCGTTAGTATGCAATTTGCATACTATACGCTGACCACTACCGGAACGCCACCTAGCGGCCTGCGTAAGAATGCAGCCTAAGATATGACAGCATAAGGAGCCTTATGCCGGTCATTTCTTAGGCTGCAGTCGGCGTAACGAGGTTCCTGAATCAGGAGCATTCGTAACGCCGGCGCAAGTAAGCAATTGCGCTGCGTAACTATGGTTACGCAGACGCAATTGCTCTTTGAATCTCCCCACTGTATTGAGGGCAGTGTGAAGAGATGCGACGCAGGAACTGGCGCTGGAATCGCGCCGATTCACCACATCGCTACAGTGTAGAATCCAGGCTGAATCAGACAGATTGAGGGGACTGTCATGTAAAATCTGTCTATTGCTATGTCTAGTAAATATTTGTGTGCCAGGAAACAAACACTGATAAAAAGATGGAAAACATAAAAAAGGATTCACAAATAGAGATGTAATGTATGTAGAAGCGTGTATACAAATTCATACTTCAATGCTTTTTTAGAGAACGCGGGTTTAAAGGTTATACATACAGATTGCGGCTGCAAACGGCGACGGGATACAAGGCGCTTTTTTTTACTGGAAAGGGCATTTTATGAGCAAGTTCCAAACATTTTCATCCTCAACAACAGGCGCTGTGTGTAAACAAGAAGGCTGTTATTATGCTGTTTCCATGACAACTACATTGCCATTAAGGAATAGGTAATAATAGATTTGATTTTATTTTTTTCTTGCACAAGAGGTGGTTAATTGTTGACTTTCTTCAGACAGGGAATATAGAAAGGAGAACACCGAGGGATTTGCTATATGGAGGGTATTGGTACAACTCTTTGTTCATTTATAAAGTGACAATCACAATATATTATTGGGCACTCGGTGAAATCCTCCGCTTGCCAAAGTAGTTGGCAATGTCACGTGCATGCCCGCCTGCCAATAAAATGCCAACAAGCTGCAAGCCCCAAACATAATCAGTTCGTTCTCTAGCACTGGAATTTTTTATTTTTTTTTTGGAAAAACATTCAGAATAACTTGTAGCATAAAAAATAAATAAACAAGGATATTAAAGGAAATTTAAACAAAATTTTCAAAAAAAACATTTGTAAAAAGTTGTAAACAAATCCTTAGGGCCCAGTAAGACTATACATTGTCTAGTCCCCCCCACCCCCCACATTCCCCCCTTGCATCTCTCTATATTTAGGCCTCATGCACAGTGGCATCACTAGGGTTGGTGTCACCTGGTGCGAAAAAAAATGGTGTCACCCCCCCACCAACTATAGTCCCCCCTCAGTACAGACCCCCTCCCGCAGTACAGACCCCCCCCACCAACTATAGTCCCCCCTCAGTACAGACCTCCTCCCGCAGTACAGACCCCCCTCCACTAACTACATACCCCCCTCCCGCAGTACAGACCCCCCTCCACTAACTACAGACCCCCATCCTGCAGTACATACCCCCTCCACTAACTACAGACCCCCCTCCCGCAGTACAGACCCCCCTCCCTCAGTACAGACCCCCCTCCCTCAGTACAGACCCCCCTCCTGCAGTACAGACCCCCTCCCTCAGTACAGACCCCCCCAACAAGTACAGACCCCCTCCCTCAGTACAGACCTCACCACTAAGTACAGACCCCCTCCATCAAAATAGAACCCCTCCCTCAGTATAGACCTGCCCCCTTCGTAAAGACCCCTACATCAATGCAGACCCTCCATCAGTACAAAAACCCCACCCAAGTGCAGACCCCCATCAGTACGGACACCCCCACCCAAGTGCAGACCCCCCCACCAGTACAGACACCCCCACCACAGTGCAGACCCCTCATCAGTACAGACACCCCCACCTCAGTGCAGACCCCCCATCAGTACAGACACCCCCACCTCAGTGCAGACCCCCCATCAGTACAGACACCCCCCCTCAGTGCAGTCCCCCCTCAGTGCAGTCCCCCCTCAGTACAGACACCCCCCCAGTGCAGACCCCCCTCAGTACTGGCACCCCCCAGCAGTGCAGACCCCCCTCAGTACAGACACCCCCTAGTGCAGACCCCTCAGCATTACAGACCCCCCTCAGTACAGACATCCCCAGCATTACAGACACCCCTCAGTACAGACACCCCCCAGTGCAGACCACCCCAGCATTAAAGACCCTTCGTAGTACAGACCCCCCTCAGTGCAGACCCCCCTCAGTAGTACAGACCCCCCCAGCAATATAGACGCCCCCTTACATACCTCAGAACAGCGCTGACAGCGTGTCCTTTGAGCGCAGGCTCCTCCTCCTCTGTGGATGTAAACAGAGGAGGAGGCGGCTTCGGTCCACGCCGCTGAGGTACACAGCGGCGCAAGCTAATCAGGGCAGAAGGCGGCTGCTACCCACGGGTGTCGCCCCTCTGGCGGCCTGCATCCGCCTAGCAATGCCTCTGCTCATGCACACTGGACGTTAAAATAATGTTTTAAAAATGCCAATAGTTTTCATAGTTTTTTTAAGTTTTTGCAATAGCGTTTTTTTTCCAATGGATCAAACATGTTAAAAACCGCTGAGCCACGTTTTTGAACCTGCCGCTGTATAATGATTACACGGCGGCTGGTCGGCAAATAGTTGAGCTTAGATTGGTTTTGGATATACTGTATCATTGATTGTTACATCATAGAGCAATGGCACCCAAAAAAATCAGTGCCCGTTTTGATTTTTTGAAGCCTTTGGGGGTTGATTTACTAAAACTGGTGCACTCAGAATCTGGTGCAGCTCTGCACGGCAGCCAATCAGCTTCTAACTTCAGCTTGTTTAATTAAGCTTTGGCAATAAAACCTGGAAGCTGATTGTTTTTTTTGCAGAAGTGAGCCTGGCTTTGCACTCCCCAGCTTTAGTAAGGCCCCTTTCACACTGGGGCGGGAGGTGCGCTGACGGTATAGCGGACCCCCCCCCATCAGTACAGACACCCCCACCCAAGTGCAGACCCCCCATCAGTACAGACACCCCCACCCAAGTGCAGACCCCCCATTAGTACAAACACCCCCACCCAAGTGCAGACCCCCCATCAGTACAGACACCCCCACCTCAGTGCAGACCCCCCCCCAGCAGTACAGACACCCCTCAGTACAGACACCCCCCCCAGTGCAGTCCCCCCTCAATACAGACACCCCCCAGTGCAGACTCCCCTCAGTACAGACACCCCCCAGCAGTGCAGACCCCCTCAGTACAGACACCCCCTAGTGCAGACGCCCCAGCATTACAGACTCTGACTCAGAATCTGATGCAGCTCTGCACGGCAGCCAATCAGCTTCTAACTTCAGTTTGTTCAAATAAGCTTTGGCAATAAAACCTGGAAGCTGATTGGTTTCTTTGCAAGTGAGCCTGGCTTTGCACCCCCCAGCTTTAGTAAGGCCCCTTTCACACTGGGGCGGGAAGTGCGCTGAGGGTATAGCGGCGCTATTTTTAGTGGCGATATGCCGTCGGAATTGTCGCGGAATTGCAGCGATTTTCAGCCGGTTGCGGCTGAAAAAGGGTTAGAGGCGCATTGTCGGAGGTATTACCGCAGTTTCTCATTGCTTTCAATGGGAAGGAGCGGTAAACACACCGCTCCTCTCACCGCTCCAAAGCTGCTGCTAGCAAGACTTTTGGAATGGTCCTGCTAGCGCACCACTCCAGTGTGAAAGCACTCGGGCTTTCACACTGAGACTGCAGGGCAGGAGTTATTTAGGCGCTATTTTTAGTGCTAAAACGCCTGAAAAACTCCTCAGTGTGAAAGGGGCCTTTACTTGAGATAATAAACCCCGTTTGAGGAAAAGATAAATTTCTAGCATGGTCAGAGACAACCAAAGAAATCAGGATCCGAGTGGCTCCCAGTGCATCGGCATCTACACAGAAATGTCCATTTCTTCCCTTATAAGATATTTTGACAGGACATCTTTCTCGGTTGCCATGGCAGCAGAAAAGAGAACATTAAGCAGGTGTTAACAGAATTGCAATCAATATGAATCAGTTCATGGCCTATCATGCCAAGGAATGTGTGAGGATAAATCAAATTATATTTGCCTAAAGATTCACTCTGTGCAGTTTATGTGAAAATAAAATGGGATTTATTGAACGCCTGCTAGCTCAGGATTCATTTTTCTTGTTTGTTTCTTACGGCGGGGGGAAAAGGAGATTGTGGGGCAAACAAATTGTAAACACATTTATAGTGCGCACTTTTCTTCTCAAATGACAAAACATAAATCCCGGGGGTTCTTCTGACCGAATAGCAAAAAAAAATGTTTTTAAGAGGTTTATGGAAATGAAACAATTACTCTTTATACACTATGTTACCAAAAGTATTGGGACGCCTGCCTTTACACGCGCATGAACTTCAATAGCATCCCAGTCATAAAGGGGTTGTAAATGCTTGTGTGTTTTTTTTAACCTTAGTGGGCCAGATTCAGATAGATCAGCGGATCTTTAGATCCGCGTTATCTATCTGATTTAAGATCCGCCGCCGCAAGTTTTAGAGGCAAGTGGGTAATTCACAAAACACTTACCTCCAAACTTGCGGCGGCGTATCGTAATTCCTCCGTAATTCCTCCGGCGGAATTCAAATTCCGCGGCAAGGGGGAGTGTGCTATTCAAATCAGGAATGTCCCCGCGCCGATCGAATAGCGCATGCGCCGTCCGGAAATTTTCCCAGCGTGCATTGCTCCAAATGACGTCGCGAACGACTTATGCAAACGACGTAAAAAATTCAAATTTCGTCGCGGGAACGACGGCCATACTTAACATTGGCTGCACCTCATAGAAGCAGGGGTAACTATGCGCCGGGAAAACCCTTAAGTAAACGTCGTAAAAACACTGTGTCGGGCCCGCGTACGTTCGTGAATTGGCGTATCTCGCTGATTTACATATTCTCTGCGTAAATCAGCGAGAACGCCCCCAGCGGCCATTTTTAAATTGCAGTTGAGATCCGACGGTGTAACACAGTTACACCTGCCGGATCTTAGGCATATCTATGCGTAACTGATTCTATGAATCAGTCGCATAGATACGACCAGCCTAACTCTGAGATACGACGGCGTATCAGGAGATACACCGTCGTATCTCTCTCTGAATCTGGCCCAAAGTGTATAACCATATAGGCCCAGATTCACAAAGCACTTACGCCGACGTATAACAAGATACGCCGACGTAAGTGCAAATGTGCGCCGTCGTATCTGTGCGCCGGACCCACAAATTAAGATGCGTCTAAAAACATGCTTCACCCCGCCGACGTAACTTGCCTACGCCGGCGTAGGGTGGGCGCACATTAGGCTGGACGCATGGTGGCGCTCCCATTGATTAGCCATTCAAATATGCAAATGAGTGAAATACGGCGATTCACGAACATGCGTGCGCCCGACGCAGTGCGCGTAAGTTGTACGTCCCGCGTGAAGTTATTCCCCATAAAGGAGGTGTAATCCAGCAGCAGACATACAAAGGTCTGCACCAGGGAACACAAGCCGGCGTATTTTACGTTGGGCGTAGGTTACATTCACGCCCTACCCAGTGATCCGGCGTAGTTTAGGCAGTTGTTCCTACGTGGTTGTGAGCATGCGCAGGGGGATGCGTCCATGTCTCGGCGTTCGTGATACGTATCTGTCTGGCGCTCGGCCCATCATTTGCATGGGGTCACGCCTCATTTGCATGGCTCACGCCTACTTCCACCTACGCCGGTATACGCCTTCGAAACCCAGCGCAGCGTTGGGAGCACTGGCTTGGTGAATTCCATGCTTGCCTCTCTGCGCTGCGTTGGCATAGCGTACATTGTTTGCGCTACGGCGGCGTAATGTGCGCCCGCTCTCTGTGAATCTGGGCCATAGTGTATAACTTCACAAGATAACAAAACAAAAACATTTGCATATGTATAGATAAGAAGATGCTAATAGACAGTAAAGTAGTGAATACATTAATATTGCACAATGTTGTAGCAATGTCCCTACTTTGCAACATTGTGTAACTATTTTGTCATGTATTCACTTGTTTGTTCTCTCCACGTTGATTCAGTTCCCTTTAATAAATGTCTGAGGAAGCTCTTGCCTCTACTACTTACAGCCACAATCTTAGGCCTGGTTCACACCTATATAGTTTTATTGCTTTTAGCATTTTGCAAATTTGCACTACAGTCCAATTAACATGGGGGCAGATTCAGGTACCGCTGCACACTCCTTACGGAGGCACAGCGTCCCGTTTTTGCCCTGCGCCCCCGCAAATTATTTGCGCTATGCTTCATTCACGAAGCAGTAGCCACGTAATTTGCGTGGGCGCTCCTCAAAAATGCCCGGCGTAAGGGCGCGTAATTTAAATGATCCCGTAGGGGGCGTGGATCATTTAAATTAGGCGCGTTCCCGCGCCGAGCGTAGTGCGCATGCTCCGTCGGGAAACTTTCCCGACGTGCATTGCGGCAAATGACGTCGCAAGGACGTCATTTGCTTCAAAGTGAACGTGAATGGCGTCCAGCGCCATTCACGATTCACTTACGCAAACAACGTAAAATTTAAACTTCGCGACGCGGGAACGACGGGTATACGTAGCATTGGCTGCCCCTGCTATTAGCAGGAGCAGCCTTACGCGAAAACCCGACGTACGCAAACGACGTAAACTGCGTATGCAGGGCTCGCGTAGGGTTGTGAATCGGCGTTAGTATGCAATTTGCATACTATACGCTGACCACAACGGGAACGCCCCCTAGCGGCCAACGTAAGAATGCAGCCTACGATATGACTGGCATAAAAGCCTTATGCTAGTCATATCTTAGGCTGCCGTCGGCGTAACGAGGTTCCTGAATCAGGAGCATTCGAAACGCCGGCGCAAGTAAGCAATTGCGCTGCGTAACTATGGTTACGCAGACGCAATTGCTTCTTGAATCTGGGCCCATGGTTTCCTATGGGAAAATGTTCTGTAGTGCAAATCTGCAAAATGCAAAAAGCACAAAAAACGCCATAGGTGTGAATCAGGCCTTATGTTGCGTACACACGACCGTTTTTCGGGATGTAAAAAATGACATTTTTAATGGTCTAGAAAAAACGAAGTTTTTTTCAACCCGATTATTGTTAAACCGGCCTTGCCTACACACGATCGTGAACAAAAAAAATGCTCTAGCAAAGCGCGGTGATGTACAACACATGTGACGGCAATATAAAGGGGAAGTTTCATTCGGATGGCGCCACCCTTGGGGCTACTTTTGCTGACTTGGTGTTAGTAAAAGACGATTTGCGCTTTTCTGTCTGTTACAGCGTGATGAATGTGCTATCTAAATTACGAACGCTAGTTTTACCAGGATGAGCGCTCCCGTCTCATAACTTGCTTCTGAGCATGCACGTTTTTTTCACGTTGTTAAAGCCCACACACGACCATTTTTTACAACGTTAACCACTTAACCCCCAGATCATATTGCTGGTCAAAGAGCACTTTTGCGATTCGGCACTGTGTCGTTTTTAACTGACAATTGCGCGGTCGTGCGACGTGGCTCCCAAACAAAATTGGCGTTGTTTTTTCCCCACAAATAGAGCTTTCTTTTGGTGGTATTTGATCACTTCTGCGGTTTTTATTTTTTGCGCTATAAACAAAAATAGAGCGACAATTTTGAAAAAAATGAATATTTTTTACCTTTTGCTATAATAAATATCCCCCCAAAAATATAAAAAAACTATTTTTTCCCTCAGTTTAGGCGATACATATTCTTCTACATATTTTTCGCAAAAGAAAATCGCAATAAACATTTATTGATTGGTTTGCGCAAAATTTATAGCGTTTACAAAATAGGGGGTAGTTTTATGGCATTTTAATTAATATTTTTTTTTTACTAGTAATGGCGGCGATCAGCGATTTTTTTTTGGTACTGTGACATTATGGCGGACACTTCGAACACTTTTGACACATTTTTGGGACCATTGGTATTTTTATAGCGATCAGTGCTATAAAAATTCATTGGATTACTATAAAAATGCCACTGGCCGGGAAGGGGTTAACACTAGGGGGCGGGGAAGGAGTTAAGTATGTTCCCTGGGTGTGTTCTAACTGTAGGGGGGGTGGACTCACTAGGGGAAATGACTGATCGCTGTTCATACATTGTATGAACAGATGGTCAGGCATTTCTCCCCTGACAGGACCGGGAGCTGTGTGTTTACACACACAGCTCCCAATCCTTGCTCTGTAACGAGCAATCGCGGGTGCCCGGCGGCGATCGCGCCCGCCGGGCACGCGCATGGGAGTCAGGGATGAGCGGGGGGTAGAGTTGCCACCTCATCCCTTTAAAACAGAACACATATGAATTACACAGGTTCTGAGACAAATTGAATGCAGATAAGGCACCAAGTGAGTTTAATTACCACCTTAATCAGCCACAGAACCTGTGTAATTAATATGTGTTCTGTTTTAAAGGGTTGAGGTGGCAACCCTAGCGGGGGGGGGGCACGCACACGCCCCTAGTGGCCGATTCGAGAGCCGACGTAGAGCTACGGGCTCTTGCGCAGGGGAGCCGACCTGCCGCCGTAGAACTGCGGCGGCTGGTCGGCAAGTAGTTAAAAACAATGTGAAAATTTACAGCATGTTCTAAATTTTTAATGGCCATTTTTTTACGTCGTGAAAAATGCTCTGGAGTCCACACACGATCGTTTTTAATGACATAAAATGTTCTTTTTAATTTTTTACATCACGAAAAACGGTCGCGTGTACGCGGCATCAGGCCTTGTTCACACCTATGCAGATAGCAGTTTTCATATACCAGGTGCATTTTGCATTTTTCAATACACGTTTTTGATCCATTAAAGTATATGGAACCAAAAACCAGAAAAAAAGTCCCTGGCCCTTTCCATAAAATGCACAGATGTGAAAGTGACCCATAGGAAACCATGATAAATGGATTGTAGTGTGTTTCTGCAAAAATTATAACGCGCAAAAAAAATGCATAGGTGTGAACCAGGGGCCAGATTCTTAGAGGAGATACGACGGCGTATCTCCAGATACGCCGTCGTATCTCTGCGTCTGGCGGGTCGTATCTATGCCCCTGATTCATAGAATCAGTTACGCATAGATTTCTATTAGATCCGACAGGCGTAAGTCTCTTACGCCATTGGATCGTAACTGCATTTTTACGCTGACCGCTAGGGGCGTGCACGCTGATTTACGCGTCTAAATATGTAAATCAGCAAGATACGTGAATTCACGAACGTACGCCCGACCGACGCAGTACAGTTACGCCGTTTACGTTAGGCTTTTCCCAGCGTATAGTTACCCCTGCTATATGGTGGCGTAAGTGCGGCGTACCAATGTTAAGTATGGCCGTCATTCCCGCGTCGAAATTTGAAAAAGTTACGTCGTTTGCGTAAGTCGTCTGTGAATGGGGCTGGACGTCATTTACGTTCACGTCGAAACCAATGACGTCCTTTGCGGCGTACTTTGGAGCAATGCACACTGGGAAATTCCACGGACGGCGCATCCGCCGTTCGGGAAAAACGTCAATCACGTCGGGTCAAGCCTGTTTTACATAACACACTCCCACCTCTTCACAATTTGAATTAGGCGGGCTTACGCCGGCCTATTTACACTACACCGCCGACGAGAATACGGCACTTGCCTGTAAAAGTTGCGGAGGCGTAACGTAAATAGGATACGTTACGCCGCACAAAGTTACGCGATTCTACGTGAATCTAGCCCCAGGCCTACAATGGCGATAAGGATCCCTTTGAGCAGAAAAATAATACAAGCTATCCAGAGTCTGTGAAATCCCAGATCTGTAACTGCCAGCATGGCTTCTATGGAAGACCTAGAGGAGTCTGACGTTCACAGAATATAATAATAGGACTCACTGGTTAAAAGCTAATTATGTTATTTGTAGCTTTTTAGAGATGTTCTGCTAAATGGCAAAGCACTTACAGGGGTTGACTTACTAAAGGCAAATAGACTGTGCAAGTGGAGTTGCATTCTTTCTTCTTGGTAAATGTATAAGAAGGGGTAAAGCTTCACTTTGTTAAGAATACTCAGGTGCAAGGAAAATAACAAAAAAAGAATTTTTTCTTGCATATGATTGGATGACGGAAATCAGCAGAACTTTACCGCGTTTACTAAGCTCTGGGGAAAATGAGCGCAGCTTCATTCGCCTTTAATAAAACCAACCCCACAGTGCTGGCAAACCCTTAATAGCAAATTGAATGTGTACCCCCCCCCATGTCCTGCTATTGATGATTTGTCTCTGCAGCCTGTGATTGACACCATAGCGTTCTGGATCGTGGGCGGAATCGCCACGATTCTGAATCCCCGCAAAACGCAGGTCACGCTTGCGACAGGGGCAGATCCGGGGGGGGGGGGGGGGGCAATTGCCACCCCCGAGAAATTATCTGCGGGTGAGTGCTCAGTGCCATGGGCGGGTGAGAGAGCGCTCGGCGGGCGGCTCCGAGGTCGTGTAAGAGCGAGCGGACCGGGCTGCAGGGGCAGCTGGGTGGGCTGGTGAGGGAGCGGGCGGCTTGGTGGGCAGATGACAGAGCGTGCGGGGCTCCATTGTTGGGCAGCTAAAAGAGTGGGCGGCTCCGCTGATCAGATCGGGTCAGAGAGCGTGCTGTTCGGCTTGGTGAGTGTCTGGCCAATTAGCGAGCAGGCGAGCGGGGGGAGCAGAGAGATGACATCATCTCTCACCACCCGCTCTGCCATTTCTTCCCTCGCTGTGTAGGCAGCCGTGGGCAGCAGAGAGATTACATAATCTCTCTGCAGCCTGACAACCCTGACTCTGGGACACAGCAAGGGACAACAATTTGACGCCCACCGTCAAATGACGGAAGAGTGGTGCTGCTCTCGTTCTGGGATGATGTCATATGAGGTTATCCCAGAACAGCCAGTGGGGGGCGCACAGCGTGGCGATCGTGGCCGCTCCAGGTTCCTAGAACACGGCGACCACGATCTCTGTAAAGAGCTGATGACGCGGCTCTTTAACCATGTCCAATCACAGCTGGTCACATGTAAATGCGGAAGTGCCGGTAATCGGCTCTCCTCGCCTCACACTGACAGAGTGTGTGGTGAGGAGAGCCGATCAGTGACATCTCCTCGCAGGGGACACCAGGACAGATCATTAGGGCACTGATCATTAGTGGCCTGACTACTGTAAAACCTCAGCAGTGCCCATCAGTGACACCACTCAGTGCCCGTCAGTGCTACCTTTCAGTGCCTGCTCATCAGTGCTGCCCATCAATGCCCATCAGTGCTGCATATCAGTGCCCATAAGTGCGGCATATTAATGCCTCCTCATAAGTGCCATCTCATCAGTGCAGCCTCATCAGCACACATCTCTGAAGGAGAAAAATGACATATTTACCAAATTTACTGAAACTAAGAAACTTTTTATTTATTTTTTCTAAATTTTCAGTCTTTTTTTTTGTAAAAAACAAAACAAAAAACAACAGTGATTCAATACCACCAAAAGAAAGCTATATTTGTGTGAAGAAAATGATTAAAACTTTATTTGGTTACATGACAGTGCAATTGTCATTAAAAGTGCGACAGCGCTAAAAGCTAAAAAAATGGCCTGGGCAGGTAGGAGGTAAAAGTGCCGGTATTGAAGTGGTTAAATATACTATTGAAAGTGATTTATTATATCTTTTGGCTAAGTAAAAAAATACCTGTTGATCTTTTAAGCTTCTTGTGTGTGTTTCTTGTGCTGACTTTTATCAATAACATTGTTCTCTAAAGACTACAGAACTGTTCCCCTCTAAGTTATGGACACTAGTAGAGGAACAGGCCCCTGAAGTCCTTCCAGGTTTCTGTTTTCCTGATACAGAAGGGCAAATAAGTATTGTCATCCTAATGCAGCGTACACACGATCATATTTCGGCATGAAAAAAAACGTTGTTTTTAAAAAATATCATTTAAAATGATCGTGTGTGGGCTTCACATCATTTTTCAGGTTCTGAAAAACGCCCCAAAAAATATTCGAACATGCTGCATTTTTTAATGACGTTTTAAACGTTGTCGTTTTTCAGGTTGTAAAAAATGATCGTGTGTGGGCTAAAACGACGTTAAAAACCAGCGCATGCTCAGAAGCAAGTTATGAGACGGGAGCGCTCGTTCTGGTAAAACTAGCGTTCGTAATGGAGTAAGCACATTCATCACGCTGTAACAGACAGAAAAGCACGAATCGTCTTTTACTAACACGGAATCAGCTAAAGCAGCCCCAAGGGTGACGTCATCCGCATGGAACTTCCCCTTTAGAGTGCCATCGTACGTGTTGTACGTCACTGCCCTTTGCTAGAGAATTTTTTTTTAACGATGGTGTGTGGGCAAAACGATGGTGTGTGGGCAACATAGGTTTAATGATGAAGTTGGAAAAACTTTGTTTTTTCGACATGCCGAAAAACATCGTTTTTTTTCATGCCGAAAAATGATCGTGTGTACGCGGCATGAGACTAGAAGTGTGTTACTAGCAGAATCACCAGCTCAAAAAGAAGGAACTCGAGCTTTAGAAAAGCTTCATGCACACTCCATATCTAAGGACTGGTAAGCTACTGTATATTACATTTTTGTTTTTGCCTTTTTGCCAATCAAAACCTCCTCCAGATACCCAAAGCCAGATACAAGTCCAAAGGAGATCGAAGATTTGCAGTCCAAGGAACCCGCCTGTGGAATGCACTACCAACCACCATCCGACTGGAGTCGGACCACTTGGCCTTCAGGAGAAAGATTAAAACTCATCTCTTCTAAGGTCAAGGGGTTCCTTACCCATGAAATGGATACAGCGCCCAGAGGCGATTCAGTTCGCATGTGTTGCGCTTTACAAGTCTCTCTCTCTTTCTCTCTCTCTCTCTCTCTCTCTAATACACTTTGAGAACGGCCCAGTGCCAGAGAAGAAGTGAAGAGGACTCTGCTTGCCACATGACCAAAAAAAAAGTATACAAGTTGTAAAGCATAAAATACACAAGGGGGGCTTCCAGGGGAATAGGGTTACTTAGTAGGTGGACTTTAAACACAGAAAACAAATACTCCTGCGCACGAGTGGATTGTCCAGTAGTCAATGTTCCATGGAAAAAATGCCAAAACCGGTAACAGTGGCCTTGCTGCCCTTCATGGATGGGGAATATCCTGGTAGCAAAAAAGAGGGAAGAGAAGAAAAAAGGCGCACCAGCCTAGTGTGTTACCGTAGACAATTTAATGGAATAAAAATGTAATAAAAACTACTCACAAAGAAAGCAACATAGTAGACCTATGGACAATGCTGTAGTGGATGCCCCTCAAACCACACTTCAATTGGGGGGGAGGAAGGTATGTCACTGCCGGCAGACTGCTGGGCTCTGATGAAGAGGTCTTTGTAGCCTCGAAACGCGTCAGCCGCAGTGACATACCTTCACCCCCCCGTGCGCCTTTTTTCTTCTCTTCCCTCTTTTTTACTTAGTAGGTGGAGCCTGGAGTTGGGCTTTCAGGCTTCTTATAAAGGGCATTCAAGGTAGTGTATGTGCGGTGGCCTAAAATTGCCGTAGAGCAAAAGAATAGGACTTTTGGAAGCCTGTCCCTCAATCCACATGCCACAGTCAATCTTTCAAATCGGTCAAAATCAAAGCAGCGTATTACTGCCACATTGTTAGCAACTGTATTTCAAACGATAGGGATGGAGGTGCATGACTCTACCCAGCCATGACCTAATTTAAAGTCTCAAAATCCCCCCCCCCCCTTGTATTAGAAAGCAGCGTATTAGTTACAGTTCACAATGTAAAGTCTTACCTTTCTGATTAGAAGTTTATTTATATTGGCATGCATTAAAAAGGGAATTAGCTCCAGAGATAAAACAATAATTTTCCAAATCTACAAGACTCTGGTCCGGCCGCACCTGGAGTATGCCATCCAGTTCTGGGCTCTGGTCCTCAGGAAGCATGTACTGGAGCTGGAGAGGGTCTAGAGAAGGGCAACAAAGCTAATAAACTGGAGAATCTTAGTTATGAGGTTGCGAGCACTGAACTTATTCTCTCTGGAGAAGAGGATATCATTTTAGTGTTAAATTCCATACTGGTGACCCCACAATAGGGATAAAACTTTTCCGCGATAGTGCATTTACACAGACTCGCGGGCATTCACAAAAAATTTGAAGAAAAGCAGTTTAACCTTAAATTGCATAGAGGGTTCTTTACTGTAAGAGCGTTAAGGATGTGTAATTCTCTTCCACAAGCAGTGGTTTCAGCAGGGAGCATCAATAATTAAAAAAAATTATTAGCTAGGGACCTAAAAATCTTCAACATACAGGGATATACAATGTAATTGTCACGCCGTGTCCGGGATTTGATCTGAGGGCCTGGTGTTCATGGACGGCTTTCCTATGTCCTGAACCACAAGTGAACTGGTTTTATGTTAGCATCCTAGTTATGTTCTTTTTCACTAGTGGGGATGTTTGCTCCACCCTGGGACCAACTGTCAGCAGTCTTCTCATTAGTGTCCCTATATATTCCCACTTCCCCTTCCTGTCCGTGCCTTAGGGTAGGTTCCGTTTAGGCTGTTTGCGGATGCTCTTAGTTTAGGTTTCTGACTTGGCTCGTTCTTGACTTTGAATCTCGGATTATCCCTTGGACTTTTGCTTGTCTCGTTGCAGACCCTGTATGGTTCATTCTTGACTACGATTCCTGGATTTTCCCTTGGACCTGGTTTACCTTGCTGCCGACCCTACCTGGCTTGTTCTGACTGCGTTCTTGGATTGTCCTTTCCCTCCTGGGTTCCTGTCTTCGGCCTTCTGACCGTGAGTAGTTGCTGGGGGGTTGAAGTTAGGCTGTCTGCACCTTCCTCTGTGGTTCCTTATTTCCTGGCTGCAGAAGATCTCAGCCGTCCCTCCACCTGACACCGGAATAACAAGACTACCGATCAAAGCGGAGGGACGGTTGTAGTCTCTTGGAAGACCTGACAGTAATACTAACATAAAAGCACACACATAGGTTGGACTTGATGGACTTAAATCTTTTTTCAATCTCACCAACTGATGGAAGACAACATGATTCACTCCCTGGATGATACAGGCAGATGGCCGCCAAGTTGGTATGTAACCAATTACGCCTCTAACTGTGTAGGACAAAGGCTGGCTCCTGTCCGGCTAGTGCGAGAAGATAGAAATGAGTGATTACCACTCTGCAAGCAATCGTCAAAGAGAACACTGAAGACGGCCCAGGGCTCATAGATATGATACATGGACAATGCTGCCCCTAGAGGCCAATACAGCAAGATGGACAGAAATATAATATATTAAAAGGAGTACCTCATGGCAATATCTTATTGGACAGGAGGCAAGTGGGGGTGGTTACGAGTGGGTGTGAATGATGTAAAAAAAAAACTTTGGGCTTTTTGGCCTGCTTGTGTGAGCCTCATGGCTCTGGCTCTTTTGCCATCCTGAGCCCAGCTGACGAAACAAAATCCCTGAGGAAAGTGTTGTGGTAAGTATCTTTGATGTTCTGCTGTTATACTTTATGTTAGTGCTTCATGTTAGCATCTTCCTGTTTTCTTGGGAAATAAATGAAACATTGTTTTACTAAGCAGTGTGTTTACTTTCATAGATAACCTTATATCATTGTGCTTCTCAGAGTCTTAATAGACTAGCTAATTATAGGTATAGACAAATGAATACATACCGTATATACTCGAGTATAAGCAGAGTTATTCAGCACATTTTTTTGTGCTGAAAAAGCCCCCCTCGGCTTATACTTGAGTCTCCCTCACTGTGTCCATCTGCAGCCTCATGATCTCCGACGCTATGATATGTAGTCTAGTTGGCAGCTGTGCAGTGTAACAAAGCCCCGCCTTCTTCTCTTCCTCGTCCGTGATAGGCTGAAACTGAGTCAGTGTTCTGTCATGAACGAGGACTAGGAGGAGGCAGGGCTTTGTTACACTGCATGGCTGCCGAGTAGACTACATATCATAGCGCCGGAGATCATAAGGCTGCAGATTGGCACAGGCTGCGTCGGGAGATCAGGTACATGAGGCAGGTTATTGATGGCGAATTAAACCCCACTGCAGATGCCTGTAAACCCCCACAGTAAATGCAGCGTTACATAATTGAGGACAGTAAGGCTGAGGCATGCAGATGGGCACAGTAAGGCTGAGGCATGCAGATGGGCACAGTGAGGCTGAGGCATGAAGATGGGCACAGTGAGGCTGAGGCATACAGATGGACACAGTGAAGCTGCAAATGGACACAGTGAGGCTGCAGATTGGCACAGTGAAGCTGCAAAAGGACACAGTGAGGCTGCAGATGGGCACAGTGAGGCTTCAAATGGGCACAGTGAAGCTGCAAATGGGCACAGTGAGGCTGCAAATGGGCACAGTGAGGCTGCAAATGGGCCACGCACAGTAGGCAGTAGGCCACTTACAGTAGCTGCTGCATTTCTCACCCTAGGCTTATACTCGAGTCGATACGTTTTCCCAGTTTTTTTAGGGAAAATTAGGTGCCTAGGCTTATATTCGGGTCGGCTTACACTCAAGTATATATGGTATATGCAATAAATAGAGGGAATCTGTAACCACCTTCGGAATAATAGTTTGTTTATTGTAGCGATTACTTTACCAACTATGTGACTATTGTTTTCCAGTATATGCATTTCTACTGTGCTCCAGTCCAACTCTCTCCCCAAATCCAAATTTTAGAGCGGGTTAATTGGCTTAAATCTACAATGTTCCTACAATATCATTAGGTCTGTCAGGGTCCTTAGATAATGAACTATGGGGTAGATTCAGGAACGATTTACACCAGCGTATCTATAGATACGCCGTGTAAATTCAAAGCTACGCTGGCGTATCTATTTTCTGTATTCAGAAAGCTAGATACGCCGACATTAGCCTAAGATACGACTGGCATAAGTCTCTTACGCCGTCGTATCTTAGGGTGCATTCTCACGCTGGCCGCTAGGTGGTGCTTCCGTAGTTGTCAGCGTAGAGTATGCAAATTACATACTTACGCCGATTCACAAACGTACGTGCGCCCGGCGGTAGTTTTTTACGTCGTTTGCGTAACTCATTTTCGGCGTAAGGCTGCTCCTGCTATTAGGAGGCGCAGCCAATGTTAAGTATGGACGTCGTTCCCGCGTCGTAATTAGAAAATTTTACATCGTTTGCGTAAGTCGTCCCTGAATGGCGCTGGACGCCATTTACGTTCACGTCGAAACCAATGATGTCCTTGCGACGTCATTTACCGCAATGCACGTCGGGAAATTTTAGGGACGGCGGGAACGCGCCTAATTTAAATGATCCACCCCCCTACTGGATCATTTGAATTACGCGCGCTTACACCAGCCCCTTTTACGCTACGCCGCCGCAAATTACGGAGCAAGTGCTTCGTGAATACAGCGCTTGCTCCTGTAATTTACGGCGGCGTAGCGTAAAGATGATACGCTGCTGCGCCGTATTAGTGCGCGCCCCTACCTGAATCTACCCCACGTGCGGTCTATGGGTCTATGTACTCTGTATAAATACATAAAATAAAAACAACATAGTTAGAATGCTTCCCAACAAATCCTCTCTCTTAAATCATCAGGATTCAGTTAAAACAAGGACAAATTCCTGTGGGCTGGATTAGTAAACCCACACTCTTCTAAGGTCTATGGTATTATGTAGTCTGTATGAACACATACAATGCATAATTAATACAACAAGAATGCTTTCTAATAAACCCACTCTCTTAATAGGGCTCAGCAAAGCCAAGTACAAAGTACATTTCCCTTTTCCATGTGTAGATGGATTATTGAACCTACTACAGTAAAACCTTGGGGTGCGAGCATAATTTGCTCCAGAAACATGATTGTAATCCAAAGCACTTGTATATCAAAGCAAATTTCCCCATAAGAAATAATGGACACTCAAATGATTCGTTCCACAACCATTTATTCATAAGTCCTTCAGTTTATAGTCCATATAAAAAGATTATAGCAATGTGATGTTGTGTAACCATAAAAATGTCCATCCACAAATAGAAGCCTCCACAAGGGGATTAGAAGCAAAATCCAGCAGGAGCCACAGAGTATAAAAGAGAAGAGAGGAGCCTATAAGTGTAGCAATATGTTACTAAACGTTGTACATTCATTAAATGTAACCATATTGCTACACTTATGCCTCGTACATACGACCAGTTTTCCTGTCGGGAAAACTGCCATGACAGCTTTTGGCCCGGGAAAACTGGCCGTGTGTATACTCCATGGCAGATTTCCCGGCAGGAAAACCGCCGGGAATCCCGACGGGAAAAATAAGAACATGTTTTCTTTTTTCCTGCCGGGATTCCCGGCGGTTTTTAAGCCGGCAGTTTTTCGATGGGGAAAGCCTGCGGTGAATCATACACACGGCCGGGTTTCCTGACCAAAGCTCTCATGCCAGTTTTCCTGCCAGAAAAACCGGCCGTGTGTAGGGGGAAAAAGCTACCAAGCAGGTTCTCGGGTTTTCTCCTTGGTTTACCCGGCTGACTTTTTACCTCTGGGAAAACCGATCGTGTGTACAAGGCATCAGAGACGCCTCTCTTCTCTTTTGTACTCAGTTGTGACATGGCGCTACTTGTATGTAGCGGCCTGCTACTTTTTAGCCGGTGCTGCTTTAAATTTCCGAGGGTAGTCTGAGAGTTAGTTGACTCAGACTGTATGATTCTTTCAAATTTTGTGCCTCTGTTCCAGCCATGGCTGTACTGTGAGTGACCACTATTGTTGTCTGGGGTGTCAAGGTGTTTTGGGTGTTCCCCTTCGGCAGCCAATCAGTGGGGGTTGATTGTCCCGCTTTGAATACTGGGGAGGAGTACTTAAGGGACAGACGCTATTGGTCCGGGGTCGTCGATCCTGGTCTGTCATCCCACCACCCCCCGTGAGTGGCCCTCCTGGCCAGGGGGTGCGTGTTCATGTGTTCCTGGCTCCGGGACCACGTTGGTCCGGGGTTATGATCTACTAAGTAGGCCTGGTAGTCAGACTGGGTCTACGTTTGCATAGCGGTCCTGTGCTGTCCGTCCCGGAGGGAGGAAGCCACTCGATGAAGAACCTGTCTTGGAGAGCACCGAGCACGAGGCTGGTATCTCAGGAGAGGCCTTGAACTTCATCGAAGGACGCACCATTACTGAAAGGCTGAATGATGGTCGTCTGTCAGTTCTAAGTTTGCAAGAAGTTAATCGGGAGAGATCCGGGTGCTGAATCCTGTGTTGAGAGGATTTTGGACCGAACATACCTCCATCTGTGTGAAGGTCTGTGGCAGAGACTTTACCCATTTCCGTGCGCCATCCTGGCTGCTAGGCTAGTGAGAGAGTCCTATCCGGGTGCGCAATACCCGCTCTGGCTAGAGTGGCGACGAAAGCTGTGTTGCTGGAAGCAGGAGTGTTTCCAGACAGAAGTTGTGCACCTGAACCTATTACCTGTTACCCTTCCACCTCTTCAACTACTTATTTTATTATTTTACCAAGTTCAGCAAATAAAGCAATGAAAAGAAGTCTAAAGTGTGAACATTGAACTTTTTCTCAACTCATACCCTAGACCAGTGGTCTCCAAACTGCGGCCCGAGGGCCGGATGTGGCCCTCTGCATGCCTTTTTCTGGCCCTTTGGGCACTATTCCTCCCACTGATACAAGACACTATTCTGCCACCAACAATGGGGCATCATTTCTCCCACTGACACAAAAATGGGGTACTATTCCTCCCTATGATACCAAGGACTGGGCACTGTTCCTGCCCCTAATACAAAATGATGTAATGCTTACTCCCACTGATGCCAGGAACATTTTCACTCCAGCTGGCCATAATCCGGCCCTCCTAGAGTCTGAAGGACAATAAACCGACCCTTTGTTCAGATTGTTTGGAGACCCCTGCCCTAGACGGCGAGGAAACAATCCAGCAGCTCCTTCGGGGGCAGTGCTACATGTATATCAAGAGATCGCTTGTATATAAAGTCAAAAGTTATTAAAAACATTTTGCTTGTCTTGCAAAACGCTCTCAAACCAAGTTACTCTCAAACCAAGGTTTTACTGTATACTCATTATTAATGCATTTGATGAGATGTAGTATCATGCTGGTAGTGCAATCTGCCTGAGCATTGGTCACAGAACTTATTCCAGCAACCTATGCCAATCAAGAAGTGACTGCTTAACGTCTTAGAGCCTGGCATGGGTGAACCTTAGTAATCAGCATCATGTTTGGCATCAAGCAATAATGGCATTCGTGCCAAAACTGGGTATCTTGGAAAATGAGCATCTGTCTCATATCTTGAGCCACACATAGATGTGTATGACACAATAGAGGCACTGCTCCACAAATCAAAGCACAACGTGTTAAAGCTTCTCAGAATTTTATTTACAATGATCCCTGGCTCAATAATTGACCCAACAGCTCCGCTTACAGGAGCCCCAATCACCAAAGTGATATATACTGTAACCCAGTCTCATCTCATATTCTACACCTTGATGTTCTGACCAGATAAGTGTGAATATCACAATATATATATTCCCAACCATTCACCTTACTAAGATTGCCATTGTAGCATAGTGGATGGAGTGTTGATGGCTGCCTGTAAGTGAAAAAAATCTTTAGTACATTAAATAACACAATTACGCTCAGCTTAAGGATTTCAATATGCTGTGCACACTGCATTTAATCATGCAGCTACCCTACTAGATCAATAGTTTGTGTTATTGAAATTAACTTACACATCATTATGTGTGTCGTTTGGTTCCAATGCATTCCACATTATACAGCTGTTTCCAAAGAACCAATTGAAAACACATTACCCTCTAGCAAACTTCTGCCTGGCTACAGTGCTTAAAAAAAGGTATTTAGACCCATTTATGTTTCCTCTGACAGCTGCTGTATACAAAGAAAACAGCCACAAAGGGGCTGAATATAAATACATAAAAAGTTATTCAGGCATCCAGCACCTTTCAGGACGCCGGGCTCCAGAATTACAGCGACGGGGTGTTTTTTTTTAAGCACCTGATTAGAGCCAAAGCCAATGGCTCTAATCAGGTGCTTAAAAAAAAAAAAAAACACCCCGTCGCTGTAATTTTGGCGCCCGGTTTTCTGAAAGTGGCCAAAGGCTCTAAAGCAGTGGTTCTCAACCTTCCTAGTGCCGTTACCCCTTGATAAAATTTCCCAAGTTGTGGGGACCCCTAACAGTAGAATTTCCAAAGTG
This sequence comes from Rana temporaria, assembly GCF_905171775.1. Classification (NCBI taxonomy): domain Eukaryota; kingdom Metazoa; phylum Chordata; class Amphibia; order Anura; family Ranidae; genus Rana; species Rana temporaria. The sequence continues at coordinate 17,789,225 of NC_053496.1, forward strand.
TGGGTTGTCAGCACCCGAGGCAAGACAAGTAATTTGCGCCCCTAACCCACGGACATTCAGTGCTCCCTGAGTCTCTTCCACTCTTACAGTATTAAAACCCCTTGTGGTACCTTTTTAGGATGTACCACTCTCTATATGTTCTCCTTGCTTTCCCTTTTATCTCTAGCTTAAGTTCTTGTTTTTTTTTTTAAATATCCCTCTCTAGCCATCTTTCCTGTTCTTTCTCTCCCTCTTTTCCTCTCCCTTCCATGTATTCTCCAGCTCTGTGGTGTCTTGCAGCTCTGTGGTGTCTGAAAAAAAAGAAGTTCAATGCTTCCAAGCATGCGTCGACTTGATTCTGAGCATGCATGGATTTTTAACCGATGGTCGTGCCTAGAGACGATCAGTTTTGACCTATCGGTTAGGAATCCATCAGTTAAATTTAAAGCAAGTTGGCTTTTTTTTAACCTATGGTTAAATAACCTATGGGGCCCACACACGATCGGTTTTGACCGATGGAAACGGTCCATCAGACCGTTGTCCTCTGATTAACCTATCGTGTGTACGAGGCCTAATAGGCTTCAAATGAGGGTAGGCTTGTGGTGCAGAGAATTGTGCCATGAGTCCACCCAGGTGTTACAACAGCAAATGAATATTCGCTGTAGAAACACTGAACATCAATCCAGTAAATCAGAAGCGGTATAAGACCCATTTTCCGATTGGCCAAAAAGAGAAGACTCCAGATTGGCCGCTGAGGAGAGGAGGGAGGAAACTGAAGCCGCTGCCGCCGTGATGACCCGTGGAAAGCAGGGGATTGGGGGGGGGGGGGGGGGCAAAAAAATAATAATAATTACCACCGGCTGCCACTGGTTAATATAATGCTAGAAATGATAAAATGGAGGCCCCAGGGACGTGACCTACTTCTGAAGAATTCCAGGGTTAGATTGTTATTACAAGTGAAATCTATAGGAGGAATATTTTCACATTGAGGAAAACCTTTTAGTTAACTGTCAACATATTATTTAGATAATGAAACTTCAATGTCCTAAACCTGTGTTTGTCAATCTTTTTCCAGTTAAAGCGGGAGTTCACCCAAATTTTTTTTTTTAACCTTAGATTAATGCTCATTTTGTCAAAGGGAATCGGGTAGTTTTTTTTAAAAACGAAGCCGTACTTACCGTTTTAGAGAGCGATCTTCTCCGCCGCTTCCGGGTATGGTCTTCGGGATTGGACGTTCCTATTTGATTGACAGTCTTCCGACAGGCTTCCGACGGTCGCATACATCGCGTCACGAGTAGCCGAAAGAAGCCAAACGTCGGTGCGGCTCTATACAGCGCCTGCGCAACGTCGTTCGGCTACTTTCGGAAAATCGTGACGCGATAGATGCGACCGTCGGAAGCCTCTCGGAAGACTGTCAATCAAATCGGAACGCCCAGTCCCGAAGACCATACCCGGAAGCGGCGGAGAAGATCGCTCTCTAAAACGGTAAGTACAGCTTCGATTTTAAAAAAACTAGCCGATTCCCCTTGACAAAATGAGCATCAATCTAATGTTAAAAATTTACTTTTCGGGTGAACCTCCACTTTAAGATTATAGACAGGCTCAAGGCACCCCATTCTAAAATGTAAAAAAACGGTCCTAATACTTTTACAAAATGCAGCAACATCCACACGTAGGACAGTGAGTTATTCTTCCAAAGCAAATACACCTTTGCACATTGGTACTGACTAAAATTCCTATGTTTCTCTTCTCCCTTAAAGGGTCACTAATGGAATTTTTAATTTTTTTTAGCTAAATAGCTTCCTTTACCTTACTGCAGTCCTGGTTTCATGTCCTCATTGTTGTTTTTTGCTCTGATGTTGCTGTAATTCTGCTCTGTTCTGGACACTGGTTGTCTGTTTCCTGAGGACCACAGTACTGGGAGCTTCTAGTTTCGTTTTCCAAACCATCACTTCTCTGTGGCTTTATACAGCACAGAGGCAGGATAACATGCAAAAATGAAACTGAAACTACAGGCACATTATATGATTGATTTTTATCTATTTTTAATCGTTTTTAAAAGGAATCAGTTAACTATTATGTCTCTATACCCTGTAAACAGTCATTTGAGCAAAAAAAAATAAAAAATTCCTTTACAACTCCTTTCATTTCTCTCCATCAGTCAGCTACCGTGACCCCACTGCTGAGGGAGAGGGCACAGGAGGGTCCAACAAGGATGCTGTGGAGGCAACAGACATCCTCCATATCAACTGATGATATCATTAAATATTAATAAAAATGGCATAAATATATCCCCTATTTTGTAGACGCTATAACTTTTGCGCAAACCAATCAATGTATGCCATTTTACCAAAAATATGTGGAAGAATACTTATTGGCCTAAACTGATGAAGAAATAATTTTTTTATATATTTTTTTTTTTATATGTAGCATAGCAAAAAAGTAAAGAAAAACAGTTATTTTTTTCAAAATTGTCGCTCTTTTTTTGTTTATTATGCAAGAGGTGATCAAATACCACCAAATGAAAGCTCCATTTGTGGGGAACGAGGCACATCAATTTTGATTGGGTGCAGCGTCGCACGACCATGTTGTCAGTTAAAGCGACTTAGTGCTGTATCGAAAAAAATGGCAAATCCTCTGAGTTCCACCCAAAAATGGAACTTCAGCTTTTCGGATACCCCCCCCCCCCTTTCCAGTGTTACATTTGGCACCTTTCAGGGGGAGGGGGGAGCAGATACCTGTCTAATACAGGTATTTGCTCCCACTTCCGGCGCCTTCTCCGTCCCCCCTGCTGTCTTCTGGGAGACACACAGGTCCCAGAAGACAGCAGGGACCAGTGGGATCACGCAGAGCGAGTCGCGCATGCGCAGTAGGGAACCAGGAAGTGAAGCCGTAAGGCATCTTACCGAAGATGGTGGCGGCAGCACCCGAGAGCCTATCGGTTAATATACAATAGGTGGTAAGTGTACCTAGAACAACCAAAGCTGTTGGGGAGATAAAGGTTAAAAGAACCATATTGACTCTCCTTGAAGCTGAGAAGCAGTAAAAATGACATAAGACAAAAAAAAATAATTGTACACAATACAATAAATGTATGCTAGACTCTCTTCTACACTAAATGTTTACTATATATCAGTCTCTATCTATAGATGCCTAAATAAAGATTAAGTATCATTTTTTTGCAGCAGTAAAGCAGATATTTGGCACCAATACTGCGTTTTATTTATGCATACTGAATAGGGTCATTAAAGCGGGGGTTCACCCTTAGAGGGCACTTTTTCCCCTTAGCTTCCTGCTCGTTTTCTCTAGGGGAATCGGCTATTTGTATTAAAATATGTGCAGTACTTACCCGTTTACGAGATGCATCTTCTTCCGTCGCTTCCGGGTATGGGCTTCGGGAATGGGCGTTCCTTCTTGATTGACAGTCTTCCGAGAGGCTTCCGACGGTCGCATCCATCGCGTCACGATTTTCCGAAAGAAGCCGAACGTCGGTGCGCAGGCGCAGTATAGAGCCGCACCGACGTTCGGCTTCTTTCGGCTACGAGTGACGCGATGGATGCGACCGTCGGAAGCCTCTCGGAAGAATGTCAATCAAGAAGGAACGCCCGCTCCCGAAGACCCATACCCGGAAGCGACGGAAGAAGATGCAGCTCGAAAACGGGTAAGTACGGCTCATATTTTAATACAAATAGCCGATTCCCCTAGACCGAACGAGCAGGAATCTAGGGGAAGAAAAAAAAATTTTTTAGAAATGGGTGAACTCCCGCTTTAAGTGTTTATTTCTCTGCCATTTTGATGTGTCATTGCCATTACTTCAAGAAAAAAAAAAAATCAATACATGTTACTACAATCAATGCCGTCCCTTGAATTCACAAACACTATTTGCCCCCCGTCCCCCCCGTCCCATGTGACCTGGCTTATTGTAAACATCTAAAGACCATGTGTTCGTCCTCAGCGTTGCACAAAAAGTAAGTGAGCAAGTAAATCAGTTATTGACCGCTCATGCCTTTAGGCATATAACCTCTTATAGAGTCATTATGGAAACAGCAAAGTACGGAACAAACCAATTTATATGTGAAAAATGTAAACCTACTGTGTGCTGCATATCCTGCACTGCTCCAAAAAATACGCAGCATGAACATGCATTAAATTATAAACACCCGTGGTTATTAGGGATTTTGTGTACCTTGCTATGTACTTTGCTGGAAAGTGAAATTGTGTTCAGAATGTCATTTTCTGCTGAATTGTACGGGCTCTCCTTGACTTTCCGCAGGTGATTTGGCCTGTAGGCTGTACCTAGACACAGAGGATCCAGGGGCGCGCGCAACAGGGCAATTGCCTTCCCCCCCTAGAAAGACTACAAGGCTCCCTCCCTCCACTACCTCACCGTGGTTACATGGTTACATAGTTAGTCAAGTTGAAAAAAGACACAAGTCTATCCAGTTCAACCACAAAAAATTAAAATAAACAAACAAAATAAAAACACAGTACAATCCCATACACCCAACTCCATACCCACAATTGATCCAGAGGAAGGCAAAAAAAAAACAGAAGAGTATGATCCAATTTGCTACAGCAGGGAAAAAATTCCTTCCTGATCCCCCGAGAGGCAATCGGATTCACAGCTCTTACTGTGAAGAAACTTTTCCGTATTTGGAGATGAAATCTCTTTTCCTCTAGATGTAAAGAGTGCCCCCTTATCCTCAGTGTTGACCGTAAAGTGAATAACTCAACACCAAGTTCACTATATGGACCCCTTATATATTTGTACATGTTGATCATATCCCCCCTTATTCTCCTCTTCTCCAGAGAGAATAAATTCAGTTCCTCTAATCAATCATAGCTGAGCTCCTCCATGCCTCTTATCAGTTTGGTTGCCCTTCTCTGCACTTTCTCCAGTTCCCCGATATCCTTTTTGAGAACTGGAGCCCAAAACTGAACTGCATATTCCAGATGAGGTCTTACTAATGATTTGTACAGGGGGGGGGCAAAATTATATCTCTCTCTCTGGAGTCCATACCTCTCTTATACAAGAAAGGACTTTGCTCGCTTTGGAAACCGCAGCTTGGCATTGTATGTTATTATTGAGCTTATGATCAACTAAAACCCCCAGATCCTTCTCCACTACGGATCCCCCCAGTTGTACTCCTCCTAGTATGTATGATGCATATTCTTAGCCCCCAAGTGCATAACTTTACATTTATCAACATTAAACCTCATCTGCCACATAGTCGCCCAATTAGACAGAGCATTGAGGTTGGCTTGTAAATTGGAGACATCCTGTAAAGGACGTTATTCCACTGCATAGCTTGGTGTTATCTGCAAAGACAGAAATGTTACTTTTGATCTCAGACCCAATATCATTTATAAATATATTGGTGAAACTTATGCCGCGTACACGGTCGGAATTTCTGACAAGAAAAGTTCGATGTGCGCTTTTGGTCGTAAATTCTGACCATGTGTAGGCTCCATCAGACTTTTTCTGTCAAAATTTCCGACAGCAAAAAATTGTTAGCTGGTTCTCAATTTTTCCAACAAGAAAAGTCCTAAATTCCGATCATCTGTATTCAATTCCGACATGCGAAAAAACATGCATGCTCTGAATCAATTCGACACATGATCAGAATCATTGAACTTCCTTTTTCTCGGTTCGTTGTAGTGTTGTACGTCACCGCGTTCTTGATGGTCAGAATTTTGTGTGACCATGTGTATGCAACATAAGTTTGAGCCAAAATTCTGCCGGGAAAAAATCCAGGGTTTTCTTGTAGGAATTTCTGATCGTGTGTAAGAGGGACTGCTGTAGGGGCACGAGTCCCACATGGAGAGGTGCGGTGAAGCAGCCTCCCCCCCCCCTTAGTTTCACTGCAGTGTGTGGTGGAGAGAAGGAGTCCCGGATGGAGAGGTGCGCTGTACGGTCTGTAGCGCATCAGGTAAACCCGTGGGGAGATCACAAAGATCCCCCGTGGAGTTGATAAAAGTGTACATACAACATCGAACTGCATGTTGCAGAAACCAACAACCGGTTACAGTAAAAAAAAAATAACCAGCTTACAACAAAATACAAAAAAATGTAAATAAAAGCAAAAACGATACAAGACTTGGCCAGGCAAATATGTACATCCTTTAAACCTCTGGCCGGATGTAGGTATAAAGTCAACTAGCTCAATGACACCTTGGTCAACTATACTGGATAATGCCAGCGTTGCGTCCATAAGGGCGCACGGGCACCGCCCTTCCATCTATCTATGGCCGCCGCAGACACCCCCTATTTGGGGGCTGTGCGCATGAATTACAGCAGCGGGGGGTGTTTTTGAAGCACCTGATTAGAGCCATAGGCGTCTAAAAACAGTGACCTGCGACATGCTTGGCGCTCACAGTTCACCCAGCTGTGTTAGAACAGCAAAGGAATTTTCGCTGTTCTAACACTGAACCGCCTTTTCGCAAATCAGGTGCACGGGTCTGTTATCCATCACCTGATTGGTTGAAATGACAGGCTGTGTGATTGGACGCTTACCAGGTATCCAATCGCCTACAGGAAAGGAGGGGAGAAGACCCATGCCATGGAGGAAACCGCTCGCTGTCACCTGCTGCCCCACTGAGACAGGGTAAGTGCTGAGCAGACAGTGGCGGCGTTTGATGGGCACAGTGGCTGCAATTGATGAGCCCAGTGGCTGCGTTTAATGGCACAGTGGCTGCGTTTGATGGACAAAGTGACTGTGTTTGATGGGCACAGTGGCTGTGTTTGATGGGCACAGTGGCTGCGTTTGATGGCACATTGGCTGCGTTTGATGGGCACAGTGGCTGCAATTGATGAGCACAGTGGCTGCATTTGATGGGCACAGTGGCTGCAATTGATAAGCACAGTGGCTGCATTTGATGGGCACAGTGGTTGCGTTTGATGAGCACAGTGGCTGCGTTTGATGGCACAGTGGCTGCATTTGATGGGCACAGTGGCTGCGTTTGATGGACAAAGTGACTGTGTTTGATGGGTACAGTGGCTGCAATTGATAAGCACAGTGGCTGCGTTTGATGGGCACAGTGGCTGCAATTGATGAGCACAGTGGCTGCATTTGATGAGCACAGTGGCTGAGTTTGATGGGCACAGTGGCTGCAATTGATAAGCACACTGGCTGCATTTGATGGGCACAATGGCTGTGTTTGATGGGCACAGTGGCTGCAATTGATGAGCACAGTGGCTGCGTTTGATGGTACAGTGGCTGCGTTTGATGAGCACAGTGGCTGTGTTTGATGGGCACAGTGGCTGCATTTGATGGTACAGTGGCTGCGTTTGATGAGCACAGTGGCTGCGTTTGATGTGCACAGCGGCTGCGTTTGATGAGCACAGTGGCTGCGTTTGATGGGCACAGTGGCTGCGTTTGATGGGCACAGTGGCTGCGTTTGATGGGCACAGTGGCTGCGTTTGATGGTACAGTGGCTGCATTTGATGAGCACAGTGTCTGCTTTTGATGGGCACAGTGGCTGTAATTGATGAGCACAGTGGCTGCGTTTGATGGTACAGTGGCTGCATTTGAGTGGGCACAGTGTCTGCGTGTGATGGGCACAGTGAGGCTGCAATTGATGTTTTTTTTTCAGAATTCTTCAGTTTGTTTGCGCTCCCCAAAAATGCTGAGCATCAGCTGCCACTGTATTCTATGCATACATTTATACTGGATCAGACGATCCCTAGGTATTAAAATGCAGTCCCCCAAACAGAGTCGATTCTTCCACTACATTTTGAAATTCCAAAGACCCTTCAGTGTGTCAAGTGAATTGGGATGCAGGCCATTGTCCTGGTTAGGAAGGGATGTTAGCAGAGGATGGTGACAGATGTCATCTGGTTTCTTTGTGACAGAGAGACATGGTAGTGTTTTGGAAGGCCAGCAGCAGCAGCCGAGGCTTGCCGTCTCCTCCACCCTCTTCACATTCCCCACCATCTGTTGAAGAAGTGTGTGTATGAACAAGTTCATCATCATCTGCAGCAGAACATATAGAGCTTCTGCCATCACCGCCTCAATCTGCTGCAGTCACCTCTTTTGTCACGCCTGTTCTCCTGCGATCACGTCTTTCAATCCATCCTTCAGCTCACAGGAGAGATGAATAAGGAACAAGTATTGTCAGCTGTCTGGCTTATACTCTCAACTGTGTCTTACATTTTTATACATTATCAGAAGTGCAATTCAAATGATATTATGGGCAATAAAGAAAAAAAAACATTGCAAAGGATTCAAATTCAAGACATAACAGTATATATCGATTGTTGGAGAGCTTCATTCAATGAAGAACAGCATTATAATATTTCAAATAGACATCCCACATCTCTCCATAGCTTGCCTGATTGTACTTGATCCTCTGGACAAACTCTTTATATGGTAGGTGCGCAAATATATTCCATTGTATACATATAGACATGTGAATGTGCACCTTTCCATTACCCTACCCTTATGCACATCAAACTATAGTGGCTGTACTCCTATACCCTGACCAGGGCGGTACAGGCATTACACCTGTAAGGGGTCCGATGGTCCCCAGGGGCCCAACTGGCCCCTCTCCCATTTTCTTTTTTGCATTACACCTGTAAGGTCCCCTTACAGGGATGGCTGCCCCCCTCCCGTTTATTTTAATAAAAAAAAATTGCATTACATCTGTAAGGGGCAGGATGGTCCCCAGGGCCCCTTACAGGCCCCCTTACAGGCCCGGTTGGCCCCCTCCCGTTTTTTTTTTATTAAATTTTTTTGCATTACACCTGTAAAGGTTCCGATGGTCCCCAGGGGCCCGACTGGCCCCCCTCCCGTTTTCTTTTTTTTGCATTACACCTGTAAGGGCCCCTTACAGGGACAGCTACCCCCCCTCCCGTTTTTTTTTTTTGCTGCATTGCACCTGTAAGGGGCACGATGGTCCCCAGGGCCCCTTACAGGTCCGGCTGGCCCTCCTCCCCCGTTTTTTTTGTTGCATTACACCTGAAAGGGGCACGATGGTCCCCAGGGCCCCTTACAGGCCCGGCTGCCCCCCCTCCCATTTTTTTTAATATATATTTTTTTTTTGCATTACACCTGTAAGGGGTTCGATGGTCCCCAGGGGCCCGACTGGCCCCCCTCCCGTTTTCTTTTTTTTGCATTGCACCTGTAAGGGGCACGATGGTCCCCAGGGCCCCTTACAGGCCCAGCTGGCCCTCCTCCCCCTTTTTTTTTTGCATTACACCTGTAAGTGGCACGATGGTCCCCTGGGCCCCTTACAGGCCCGGCTGGCCCCCCTACCGTTTTTTTTTTTTATTTAATTTTTTTGCATTACACCTGTAAGTGGTCAGATGGTCCCCAGGGGTCCGACTGGCCCCCCTCCCGTTTTCTTTTTTTTTTGCATTACACCTGTAAGGGCCCCTTACAGGGACGGCTGCCCCCCTCCCGTTTTTTTATTTTTTATTTTAATAATATTTTTTTTGCATTACACCTGTAAGGGGCACGATGGTCCCCAGGGCCCCTTACAGGCTCAGCTGGCCCTCCTCCCTTTTTTTTTTTGCATTACACCTGTAAGGGGCACGATGGTTCCCCAAGGCCCCTTACAGGCCCGGCTGGCCCCCCTCCTGTTTATTTTTTTAATTTTTTTTATTTTTGCATTACACCTGTAAGGGCCACTTTCAGGCATGGCTGGCCCCCCTCCCATTTTAAAAATAAAATAAAATGTAATTTTAATTTTTATTTATTATTTTTTTTTGCATTATACCTGTAAGGGGCACAATAGTCCCCTTCCGTTTTTTTATTTATTTTTTTGCATTACACCTGTAAGGGGCCTGATGGTCCCCAGGGCCCCCCTCGCTGATTATCTTGCGTCAGGAGAGAAGAGATTACACTTGTTTTTTTTTCGTCAGCACCCCCCCCCCCGGTTCTCTGCTCCAGGGGGGCCCTGCCTAAAGCTGTGTAAGGGGCCCCAAAATGTGTGATGGCTGCCCTGACCCAGATAAGTAAGTATATGCAATGCATGATTGTATTATACAATTGAGTGACGGCGCAGGGGAGAGAGGGGGCGGCGCTCCTACGCCCACTATGGACGCACCGCCGCTGCTGCCGACCCCCAGATTCCCCCCCTTCCAACACAAATCCCCTCCCCCCTTAATCTCATTGTGGTGCCCCCCACCTCACTTGATACCACTGTTCCCAGGGCAGTGGACCCTTATGCCCATCCCTTGTCCCGGCCCTGGTTCAACCCATTGGTTGAACAAAAAAACTTGTGTATACCCAGCTTAAGGGTCCGTGATTTAACTACACTCTTGATAATTAAATGGAAACTGCAAAATCCTAGTTTGGAACTGTACCCTTAAAACAAACTATTCTGAGCAGGAAGGCATTTTATTACAGATGAGACACAAAAGAGGTCTATTTTTCAATGAAAGCTGCTTAAGCTGGCCAAACATGGAACTAAACTCAGCCGGTTCAGCAGGAAGCAGACGAAATTTGATCTGTGTATGGGCAAGGTGGTTGTGCAGATGCCGGAGAGAAGGTGTTGGCACCGGTGAGGAAGCTCGCAGACGTCGCATCACTGGGGCAGAGGTGAGTGTTTGCAGACTTTAGTTCTGCTTTAAAGTGGGCCTAGCATCAGATTTTCATTGTTTACGTTAAGTGCATGCATGCTAAGTAATGTTTAAGTGAAACCCTAATGCCTCGTACACACGATCGGAATTTCCGATGGGAAAAGTCAGGCGAAATTATTTCATCGGATATTCCGACCGTGTGTATGCCCCCCATCTGACTTTTTCTGTTGAAAATTCCGACGGAGTTAGAAAGAGAACATGTTCTCTTTGTTTCCGACGGAAATTCCGTTTGTCTGTATGGAACTCCGACAGAGAAAAAAACACGCATGCTCGGAAACAATTTGAAGCATGCTTGGAAGCATTGAACTTAATTTTTCTAGGCTCGTCGTAGTATTGTACGTCACCGCGTTTTTGACGGTCGGAATTTGGTGTGTCCGTGTGTATGTAAGACAACTTGAATAGAATTCCGTCGGAAAAACCCGTCAGTGTTGATTTCCGACGGAAACTCTGATCGCGTGTACAGGGCATTACAGGTATTTCGCAGAACTGCCCCAGAGGATGCATCATCTACTTTTCTCATCACAAGATGATCCATCTTTGTTCCAGCATTGTCCAGGGTTAGTATTTACTTTCTGGACTGAGAACCAGGGCCGGTCCTAGGGTCACAGGCGCCTGGGTGCAGAAATATTTCTGGCGCCCCCACGTGGGCGTGGTCATTTTACTAACTCCTCCTCTTTACAAATGTTCCTATGGCAATGACTCAACCACAGAGATGGTCCCCCACAAAGTCTTCATTAACCTGGGATCCTTACATGATCTCTTAACAATAAACAAAATGCAGGAAGAGAAGCAGAGTACTTTATTGGGACCTGGAGGGGGGGCTCTCTGATGGATACTTCTGTTAGAGAGTCTGTTAGAAAGAGCCCCCAGACATACTACAGACATGATACAGGAGATGGTCAGAGACGGCAGATATGATACAGGAGATGGTCAGAGACTGCAGACATAGTACAGGAGATGGTCAGAGACTGCAGATATGATACAGGAGATGGTCAGAGACACACCTATGCTCATAAAACTAGTTCTGGACGGACACAAACAAGGAGAGAAGGAGGGAGGGGACAACTCTGGCACTTTGGCGCCCCCACCTCTGCAGGCACCTGGGTGCAAAGCACCCTGTGAACCCTGCTTAGAATCGGCCCTGCTGAGAACCTAGTTCTGAGATAAGTAATGTAAATCCTGGTGCCTGTGCAGTTCTTGCTGTTAACAATTGCCTGACACAGATAAGCACATGCTGTGGCCTCTTAAAGGGGAGTTCCAGCCTTTTTTTAGTTTATTAAAAGTCAGCAGCTACAAAAAGTCAAGCTGCTGGCTTTTAATAAACAGACACTTACCTGCTCCACGGCTCCAGCGACGCGCCGGCCGGGGCTCCGCTCCTCGCCCCCCTCATTCCTAGTGTGGGCACCCGAAAGTGACAGCTTTCGGCTTCACGGCCGGGCACCCACTGCGCATGCGCGAGCGGCACTGCGCATGCGCGAGCGGTGCGGCGCCGTCCGATTGGACAGGCGCTCGCCTACAGGGAGGGGCTGCAATAAGGCGATTGAGCTAATCACTTTTACAGCCCCTCGGCGGAAGGAGGAAGTGGGACAGGAAGTCCCCTTCTCCTGAAGCCCCCCCCCCCCCCCCCCAAAATGACATGCCAAATGTGGCATGTAAGGGGGCGAGGAGTGGGTTAAGCGGAAGTTCCATTTTTAGGTGGAACTCCGCTTTAACTTGTGTCTTGCTACAATTTTACAATGGTGCAGCGTGATCTCTGGAGGAGAAAAAACTGAGAAAATCCTCGCTGCTGCATGCAGCAGACTAATGACCTCATCTCAGCCTAGGCAAAGTCACTGGACTACACACCAAGGACTGCTTTTTAAAGATGTTGTTATATACCGTACAAGTCAGGAATTTATTCTCACAGACTTGTAAACCTACTGAAAAGTTCACTCTAAAACTGACCTTCACTCAAAACAAACATTTACCATCTTTCTAATCCAAAAAAATGCAATTTTTTTCAATTGGCCGCGAAAAACGATTGTGTGTGGGCTCCAGAGCATTTTTCGCGACGAGAAAAATGGGCATTAAAAATTTAGAACCTGCTCTAATTTTTTCACTTTGTTTTTCACGTTGTTGTTTTTCTCGTCGTGAAAAAATGGTCGTGTGTAGGCTTTAATGATGGGGGGAAAAAAACGTGCCTGCTCAGAAGCAAGTTATGAGAAGGGAAATTTGCATAATCAGCCCAAAGGGTGGCTTCACTCGAATGGAACTTCCCCTTTATAGTGCCGTTGTACGTGTTGTATGTCACCGCGCTTCGCTCGAGCATTTTTTATCACGATCGTGTGTAGGCAAGGCAGGCTTGAGAGGAATCACGTCGAGAAAAAATGTTGTTGACATGAATAACAGTCGTGTGTACGCGGCATTAGTCATAAATGTTGCTGCTGAAATATATATACGGGACTTTTCTTGACAATAATATATATATATACACACAATACAGACCAACAGTTTGGACACACCTTCTCATTCAAAGAGTTTGCTTTATTTTCATGACTATGAAAATTGTAGAGTCACACTGAAGGCATCAAAACTATGAATGAACACATGTGGAATTATACAGAACAAAGAAGTGTGAAACAACTGAAAATATATTTCATATTCTAGGTTCTTCCACCTTTTGCAGCAGACACATCTCTAGGACTGGTAAGAGGAGACTGTGTGAATCAGGCCTTCATGGTAGAATATCTGCTAGGAAACCACTGCTAAAGAAAGGCAACAAGCAGAAGAGACTTGTTTGGGGTAAAGAACACAAGGGATGGACATTAGACCAGTGGAAATCTGTGCTTTGGTCTGATGAGTCCAAACTTGAGATCTTTGGTTCCAACCCCTGTGTCTTTGTGCGACGCAGAAAAGGTGAACGGATGGACTCTACATGCCTGGTTCCCACCGTGAAGCATGGAGGAGGAGGTGTGATGGTGTGGGGGTGCTTTGCTGGTGACACTGTTGGGGATTTAATCAAAATTGAAGGCATACTGAACCAGCATGGCTACCATAGCATCTTGCAGCGGCATGCTATTCCATCCGGTTTGCGTTTAGTTGGACCATCATTTATTTTTCAACAGGACAATGACCCCAAACACACCTCCAGGCGGGGGAAGGGCTATTTGACCAAGAAGGAGAGTGATGGGGTGCTGCGCCAGGTGACTACCTCTTGAAGCTCATCGAGAGAATGCCAAGAGTGTGCCAAGCAGTAATCAAAGCAAAAGGTGGCTACTTTGAAGAACCTAGAATATGAAATATATTTTCAGTTGTTTCACACTTTTTTGTTATGTATAATTCCACATGTGTTACTTCATAGTTTTGATGCCTTCAGTGTGAATCTACAATTTTCATAGTCATGAAAATAAAGACAACTCTTTGAATGAGAAGGGGTGTCCAAACTTTTGGTCTGTACTGTGTATATATATATATATTTTTTTTTACATAATTAACCACTTGCCACCCGCCAATGACAAATTGACAGCGGCAAAGTGGTTGTAGAATCCTGACTGGACGTCATATGACGTCCTCAGGATTCTGAGCCGCTGCGCGCCCCCGGGGGCGCCCATCGCGGCGATCGTTGTTGCAGGGTGTCAGTCTGAAACCCCGCAACACCGATCTCGGTAAAGAGTCTCTCACGGAGACTCTTTACCATGTGATCAGCCATGTCCAACCACGGCTGATCACGATGTAAACAGGAAGAGCCGTTGATGGCGTCTCCTGACAGGGGTGGTTCGCGCTAATTGTTTATCAGCGCAGCCCCCCCTCGGACCGCCACATGGACCATCAGGGAAGCCCACCAGGGAAGGGCAAAAAAAAAAAATGGGGCAAAAAAAAGTCTAAAAAAAAAAAAGTCTGAAAAAAAAAAAGTCTGAAAAAAAAAAGATGCCAAAAAAAAAGATGCCAATCAGTGCCCACAAATGGGCACTGACTGGCAACATAAGTAAATCAGTGCCGCCCCACAGTGTCCATCAGTGCCACCCCACAGTGTCCATCAGTGCCACCCCCACAGTGCCCATCAGTGCCACCCCACAGTGCCCATCTGTGCCACCCATAAGTGCCACCTCACAGTGCCCATCTGTGCCACCCATAAGTGCCGCCCATGAGTGCCCAGTGCCACCCATGAGTGCCCATCAGTGCCCATCAGTGCCGCCTATGTGTGCCCATCAGTGCCGCCTATGTGTGCCCATCAGTGCCGCCTATGAGTGCCCATCAGTGCCGCATACCAGCGCCGCCAATCAGTGCCACCTCATCTGTGCCCATCAGTACTACCTCGTCGATGTCCATCAGTGCCATCTCATCTGTGCCCATCAGTGCCACCATATCAGTGCCCGTAATTGAAAGAGAAAACGTACTTATTTACAAAAAAATGTACAGAAAAAAATAAAATAAAATAAAATTGTCTGTCTTTTTTTAGTTGTTGCGCAAAAAAAAAAAAATGGCAGAGGTGATCAAATACCACCAAAAGAAAGCTCTATTTGTGGGGAAAAAAGGACGCCAATTTTGTTTGGGTACAGTGTAGCATGACTGCGCAATTGCCATTCAAATTGCGACAGCGCTGAAAGCTGAAAATTGGCTTGGGCGGGAAGGTGCGTAAGTGCCCGGTATGGAAGTGGTTAAAGTTAGACTGGACTAAAAAGTGGCCCCGGTATGATAGGCATGTCATTCCGGGAGGGGGGATGTGTTGCTCCATTTACCGAAGTGACTGTTTAGTAAAGTAAAGATAATGGGATCACTACTTCACTGAAAGGCCTTGTTTGTTAGAAATGATTATTACAATGAACACATAACATTGCCCTACAAACAGGAGAAAAAGGTAGATAGGGGATGTTGGATCACCGACAGCTTTATTGACAATGAATCATTGATATGGCCTGCTTACTGGCTCAGTCACTCTGCACACAGAGATAAGCTCATAAATGAGCCATATTAAGATTTCAATTATCAGCACCGTTTTACAGTTACAGATGTCTCGTCATAACTAGTCATGGGAGAACTTGCACCCCTTTGTCTCCAGACAGGAACTGTTTTATTTGCCAAACGATTTGGAAAGTGTTACAAATACTCCTGTGACCATCCACCCCTGCTGTGCTGTATGATGGCGACAAAGCTTCCACACACTGGAGATCGCTAGACTAAGTGGGTTTGATTTACTAATAAAATACAACATATTTACCGTGCAAAGTTCATTTTAAAAATGTTTGCTTTGCACTTGATTATTTAAAGAAATCACAGCTTTATCATATTTATATATTTAAGTTAAAGGGGTTGTAAAGGTACAATTTTTTTTCTCCTAAATAGCTTCCTTTACCTTAGTGCAGTCCTCCTTCACTTACCTCATCCTTCCATTTTGCTTTTCAATGTCCTTATTTCTTCTGAGAAATCCTCACTTCCCGTTCTTCTGTCTGTAACTCCACACAGTAATGGGAGGCTTTCTTCCCGGTGTGGAATGTCGTGCTCGCCCCCCTCCCTTGGACTACAGGAGAGTCAGGACACCCACTAACACACAGTAATGCGAGGCTTTCTTCCTGGTGTGGAGAAAGCCTCTTGAGGGGGGAGGGGGCGAGCAGGCAAGTCAGGACGCTCTCGATAGGGTTGCCACCTGTCCGGGATTTACCTGGACAGTCCGGGCCCGTGACCCACGGCTGGGTACTAGTACAGGACGTACCTGTACGTACATGTGCCCAGCCATGCCATTCTGCCGACGTATATGTGCAGGAGGCGGTCCTTAAGTGGTTAAAGGAGTTGTAAAGGAAAAATTTTTTTCACCTTAATGCAATCTATGCATTAAGGTGAAAAAACATCTGATGATGCTGGCCCCCCGAGCCCCTGTTTTACTTACCTGACCCGTCGAAAGTCCCGCGCTCGGTCCCGAGATCCTCTTCGCCGCTCAGCCTGGCTGCTGATTGGCTAGAGAGGATGAATTGAGAGCAGCGCAGCCATTGGCTGGTGCTGCTGTCAATCACATCCAGTGACGCGGCATGCTGAGGGCCGCTCGCTGTATCACGGGAGCGTGCCCGCAAGGACTCATCACCATGCGAGCTCTCTCGCATGAATGTGGTGAGTTCTTGCGGGGAGGACCAGAGACAGCCGCCGAGGGACCCCAGAAGACGTGGATCGGGGCCACTCTGTACACCTTTAGTAACCCTTTAATCCTGCCACTATCCATTATGTTTAATCAGTGCTTGCCTTACAGGGCTTATTCCTGTTTATAATAAAGTCCACTCAGCTGTCACTGGTGTGTCAGAGTTCTGTTGGGTCCAATTATGGGACAGATCATCACTGGAGTGTAGTCAATCAAATCCAAAAGTTCCAGTAGTTTCCTAGGGAATCATTGTCAAGGGTATAGATGTGACATTAGACAGTAAATCAATCCTCAGTGTCCCACCCTATAAAGTGGAACCTTGGATCACAAGCATAATCCGTTCCGTTCCAGGAGAATGCTTGTAATCCAAAGCACTCGCATATCAAAGCGAGTTTCCCCATAGAAGTTTGTTCCACATTGGCCCGAAATTCACAGACATTGGCGCACATTTATGCCGCCGTAGCGTATCTCCTATACGCTACGCCAACGCAGCGCAGAGAGGCAAGCATTGAATTCACAAAGCCAAACTGCGCTTGGTTTCCAAGGCGTAAGTCGGCGTAAGTGCAAGTGGGCGTGAGCCATGCAAATGAGGCGTGACCCCATGCAAATGATGGGCCGAGCGCCAGACAGATACGTATAACGAACGGCGCATGCGCCGTCCCGCGGACGCATCCCAGTGCGCATGCTCACAATCACGTCGGAAAAAACTGCCTACGGCGTGAACATAACCTACGCCCAGCCATATTCACGTCCAACGTAAAATACATCGGCTTGAGTTCCCTGGTGCAGATCTTTGCATGCCTGCTGCTGAGTTACACCTGCTTTATGGGGCTTAACTTTACGCCGGACGTACAACTTACGAGCACCAGTCGTAGCCTGCGTCGGGCGCACTTACGTTTGTGAATCGTCGTATTTTCCTCATTTGCATATTTTAATACAAAATCAATGGGAGCGCCGCATGCGTCCAGCGTAAATATGTGCCCACTCTACGCCGGTGTAGGCAAGTTACGCCAGCTGGATGAAGCCTATTTTTAGGCGTATCTTAGTTTGTGGGTCCAGCGCACAGATACGACAGCGCATATTTGCACTTACGCGGCGTATCTGGAGATACGTCGGCGCAAGTGCTTTGTGAATCCGGGCCATTGACTTCTATGGCATGCAATACCGCATGTAGCCAGAGGTGGGGGGTGCTGGAGAGACTCGGAAATACCCGGAGATCATTCGGCTGCCCTCGGAAACCCCAGAAAAAGCTCGGAAACACTCAGGAGTGGAGTATTTCCGAGTGTCTCTGAGTATTTCTGAACGGCTCCGGTGCCCCCGCACCTCTGGCCAAATGCGGTACTGCACACCGCAGAGGCTTGAATCCTGCTCGTTTTGCGAGACAAGCAAAAAAAAAAGTAGTAATGCGCAAGCAAAAAAATAAAAATAAACCAAACCCTTATTTCATACATTTCCCTAGAATGTTTTCTTTAACCAAAGAACCACCAGGATGTATTATCTAAATTCAATGAAAATATGCAAGTCTTCAGGAAAGCCTACACTTGTCATCATGTCCATCATCTTGCTACATGTCATCATCACCTAAGTCAGTATTTTATTTTTGTTTCACACCATATCAAGGTCAATATCTATTTTTAAAAGACCTCTAAGACATAAAACGTTAAAGCTGTGTATCACAGGTAAAAGGATAAAAGAATGCAGAATTGTAGTCCTCCTGATACAGCAGGTATTGTGCTGGTCATAGGATCTTTGATTGCATCTCGGTGCCTTCATCATTCAGTCTTATGCTACCCTCTGGTGGTAACAAATAAGAACTTGACATCGGAGCTCAAAAGGTCTCCTTTGTTGATCCTTAGGCCTCGTACACACGATAGGTTAACCAGAGGACGACGGTCTGATGGACCGTTTTCATCGGTCAAAACCGATCGTGTGTGGGCCCCATAGGTTATTTATCCTTCGGTAAACTTGCTTTAAATTTAACCGATGGATTCCTAACCAATAGGTCAAAACCGATCGTTAGTAGGCACGGCCATCGGTTAAAAATCCACGCAAGTCGACGCATGCTTGGAAGCATTGAACTTCGTTTTTTTCAGCACGTCGTTGTGTTTTACGTCACCGCGTTCTGACACGATCGATTATTTAACTGATGGTGTGTGGGCGCGATGGGCTATCAGTCAGCTTCATCGGTTAACCGATGACAACGGTCCTTCAGACCGTTCTCATCGGATGGACTGATCGTGTGTACAAGGCTTTACTTAGTCCACCCAGATTGGACAGCTCCTGAATTGTCTATGGGTAGCCTTAATCTCTCCCTGCCTACTGTATTTGGGGAAAAAAGTCAATTAAATAGGTTGAATTCTGTTACACAGTTACTAAACCCTATGCCCCTGGATAAATGTTCAGTGAATAAATGTCCATGTTGCACCCTCCTCGAGTGGGATACTAGTTACCGTATTTATTGGGGTATAGCGCGCTCCCGCGTATAGCGCGCACCCCTAAAGTTGCAGCGGATTCCTGTGGAAAAAAGTATTTTTGTACTTACAGTTTTGGTGTCTTGTGTGGCGTCCATCGGCGGCCTCGTCGGGTCCGGCGTCCGTCTGCGGCTTCGGGTGTCCTCTTCGTCGGGTCCGGCGTCTTTCTGCGGTGTCCTCGCGTCCTCCCCGCTCGTTTCCCGCACCGAGTTTGAATACTGCGCCGACATATACAGAGCGCAGTACACTCGTGTATTGTCGGGCAGGCTCGGCAACTCTCGCGCTGACGTCCTGTACGTCCAAGACGTGAGCGCGGAAGGAGCCGAGACTGCCCGACTATACCCGAGTGTACTGCGCTCGGTATATGTCGGTGCAGTATTCAAACTCGGCGCGGGAAAGCGGGTATCGGCGTATACTGCGCACCCACGATTTTGCCCTGATTTTCACCGATAAATACGGTAAGTTTAGTTTTTAGCCCCTTCTGTAATCAAGGGAGCAATAATTGTTTAATTTGGTCTGTTCGGGGTTTCACAGGTTGGGTTGCTGATTGCTTCCCCCTGCCTCGAGAAGAAGTTTCTAGAGCTTAGGGAGGAAGAATTCAGATAACCAGCCTGAATTAATCAGGCCCAAAGGTGTGCGCAATCTATTGCATTAGGGTGTGCACCCCAAAGCTCAAACACACATTAGTGTGTGTGTCTATATATATATATATATATATATATATACACAGTATATATATATGACCCTGGCACATTGACCTCCCTGCTGCCACAGTGAAAAAGAAGTGCGTAAGCAGAGCAGTGCTGGTAAGAGGGAGATATTTCCCACCTCCCCGCTGCTAAGCGATAATGCTAATGCACACTAGGAGATTAGGGTGTGCCCAAGCACACCCGGGATACCCTATGCGCAGGGGAGGATTGATAACTCATGGGGCCCCTGGGCAATAGGAGATTATGGGGCAACCGGTAAATAGGAGATTATGGGGCCCCCAGGCAATAGATTATGGGGCCACACAGTATACACTCACACACATACAGTATACATACACAGTATACACACACAGACACAATATATACACACAGTATACATACACAGAGAATACACATACACACACTGAAAAGGTACTAGAGAGGCGGGGCAGCTATAATCTTGTTTTTTTTTTAACACAGATTGTTACATACTGTCCCTGGTTTTACTGAGGCTGGCAACCCTGATGGGGCCACCTAGTGACATGGGGCCCTCCGGCAGTGCCCGAGTGCCCGAATGGTCAGTCCGCCCCTGCCTATGCGCACGCCTATGATCAGGGACTACCCAATCCCTGCGGAGATGTGCCCAGATGGTGGCTGGGAAGCTGATAAATAGTCTGGAGCCCCGGAAAGATGGTCTTTTTCCCCCAACAAGTAGAGTTCCGAGCCTCAAGGGCCTATTTCCCCATAGGCAGTCTGTGGACTGTGTTGCTATTCTGTGAGGTCATAGCGATGGCGCAGCTGGGACCTGGAACTGACTGCAGAACTTCACCAAAACTGTCTGGTCTAGAGAAGTACTGTCTCACTCACTGGACGTGTCCGGAGGAGGCTGCATGGTGACAGCTGCCCTGAGGACTTGTGAGTTTTGATCCTGAATTGAATTCTAGTGATTGTGTGCTTTTGGGATATAAATGCCAGAAGTAGTTGGACTTAAAACAGCTCTCATAGGGTCTCAGATACTGGCCATTCCCCATCCTCGGCAGTATCCTGGTCTGTGAGTTTACAGAAGAGTGCCCTCTTGTACTGTACAAGGGTCCTGAGTTTGCGTTTGGGTACCAATAGCTGTGAAGTGACGCAGGGTAACCAGATGCCAAAGAGATTTGCCTTATGGTCCTCAGCTGTGAGGCCTTGGACTGTCCAATATTCACTGTAATCTAAATGAAAATTGTATAAGAAAATTGTATAATGTAGGCAGGGGCTTTGCTAGGTGCCAAAAAGACCAGGGGCTTCAGCCCGAAGCCAAGCCGGCACCAGGGGGGGTTGGGTTGGTGGAGTGGCGCAGGGTGACCTACCTGACACACATACGCTGACCTACGTGAGTGTGTGTCAGTACACACACACACACTGACATAACCTGCATACACTAACACTGACATGACCTGACTGCACTGACCTGACTACACTGACCTGTGTCCTGACTACACTGACCTGTCCTGACTACACTGACCTGTCCTGACTACACTGACCTGTCCTGACTACACTGACCTGACCTGACTACACTGAACTGTCCTCAGTACTCAGGAGCCGAGGAGGAAAGGCGAGCCGCTGAACAGAGCAGGGAGCTGGGATGTGGGGTGCCAATGTGCCTGAGGCGACCCTGTCATACAGATGCAGCCCTCAGCAGCCAAGGAGGAGAGCCGCTGAACCGAGTAGAGCGGGAGATGACATCATGGCGCGCCGGGCGGCATTGTAATTCCTGCCTTCTGGGCTTGCAGCGCCTATGATGGATGTCACACGTCCCGGATTGGACCAGTGGGACATCCATCATAGGCACTGCAGGTTCCAGAAGGCGGGACCTGCTGTGTCTTCGGGCACACTCGGAAAAAGAATGGTCCCTGCTCGGCGGTGCTCGGGGCTACTAATTAACTTCGGCATGCCCAAGAATCGGGGCTTTTCGGCTACCCATTCGGGGCTCCAGCCTCCTCAGCCCACCCCTAATGATGCCCCTGAATGTATGGCCAGCCTAAGGCTGTCTATACATAGTTCAAATCTTAGCTGGTTCAGCAGGAACCGGCTGAAATTCAAACAGTTAGCGGGCAGGCTTAATGTACCAAGTTGATTGATCGATCAGCTTGGGTACAGCCTGCTGGATTCTCTTGCAATTATTGTTAGCAGCTGCTATAGCGATTCTACATTGGGCCACATTGTTTTTTTTTTTTTAAAGGAATTGTCAAAAACTGCCTCCTGTCTTTGTTTGACACTTGCCCCATACTCATTCACATAGGGAAAAGGCTTGGATCTGGGGGCTTCCAGATTCCAATTAACCCCCTGCCAGAAGATCCCACAATCACTGCCCAGGGGGTTGTCAGGAAGAGGGCCCTTGTCCCCATCAAGAAGCCCCTGCTCCAAAGCACCCCCTCCATGTTGAGGGCATGTGGCCTGGAATTGTTCAGGAGTGGAAAGGGGGGAGCTTGCTCGCTCACCCCCCCTCTGACCTGCTGGGTTGCATGCTTGGATAAGGGTCTGGGATGGATTTCGGGGCCATTATTTTTAAATTATGGCATGGGGTTTCCCTTAAATTACATACCAGATCCAAAGGGCCTGGTATGGATTAAGGGGGGGGGGGGGGAACCCACACACGTTTTTTTTTAAAACATTTTAAAGTGGTTGCAAACACTTACAGACCACTTTTACCTACAGGTAAGCCTAGATTAGCTTTTTCTTTGCTGCACAAGCTCGTGGGGACAGGGGCGCTTTACATTTTTTTATTTTCTTTTTTACATTGTCTCTATAAAAAAAAAATCCTGATCACGTTTATTGCTGTCACAAGGAATTTAAATATCCCTTTTGACAGTAATAGGTGGTGACAGGTACTCTTTATGGAGGGATCTGGGGGCTAAAAGACCCCAAATCCCTCCTTTGCACTTCAAAGTATTCATATCGCCAAAAACGGCGATTCTGAATACTGTTTTTTTTTTTTTATTCAGCGCCATTGGCAGCTGAGTAAACCGGAATTGATGTCGCTTCTGTGTTTACACATAGTAGACTGTAAAGAAGCCATTTCCGGCTTTGAATCAGTTTCTCTCTACCTGGCAGAAGTGCCAGATCGCGGATCGGGTCTCCCGTTGGGACGGGAGGCTCAGGAACAGCGGCAGAAGACGGCGGGTGGGGGGACGTCCCCTCCAGCTCCTGTGGGATAACAACCGATCGGCTTTTAGCCGCATAGGTTGTTATCCCTAAAGAGCTGACCGCCCGCTCTAAAAAAAGAAAATGGTACCGGCATCACCCTGGTAAAACCCCTAATAGCCAAGGCTGCATATGTGCGTACGCTCGGCGCTAAGGGGTTTAAATAATTACAGAACCACTGTCCACATACAGAAATAGAAGGGACAATGTAAATTAAAAAGTGTGGGCCAGATTCACAGAAGAAGTACGCCGGAGTACCTGCTGATACTCCGGCGTACTTTCAAATTTGCTGCGTCGTATCTTTATTTGTAATTCACAAAGATACAACGGCATTTGGCTAAGATCCGACAGGCATACGGCTTCGTACGCCTTCGGATCTTAGGATGCAATACTTCGGCGACCGCTGGGTGGAGATCGCGTTGCTTTCCGCGTCGGGTATGCTAATTAGCTGTTTAGGGCGATCCACGAAGGTACGCGCGTTCGTCGCATTCTCTTACGTCGTCGCTAGTCGGCTTTTCGCGTCGCAAAGTTACGGCTGCTATTTAGGTGGTGTAACAATAGACAGCCCATGTTAAAGTATGGCCGTCGTTCCCGCGTCGAATTTCAAATTTTTTTTTTTTTTCCGTAAGTCGTCCGGGAATATGAAAGTACGTTACGCACGTCGCCGTTCAAAACATTACGTCGGGGCGACGTCATTTCGCGCAAAGCACGGCGGGACATTTTAAAACGGAGCATGCGCAGTACGTCCGGTGCGGGAATGCGCCTAATTTAAATGGTCTCCGCCCCATTTGAATTAGGCGGGCTTGCGCCGGACGGCTTTACGCTACGCCGCCGCAAATTTACACGCAAGTGCTTTGTGAATCAAGCACTTATGATGAAAACTTGCGGCGGAGTAACGTAAAGGACATACGTTACGCCTCCGTAATTTTTTGTGGCCCTGTGTGTTTAGTATAATTTTATTAACTAGATAGGTCTCCTCTTGATCCAAATTAATTGTATCAACGCTTCGGTAAATCCAGAAGTAAGGCTCAGACATAAAACATATGAAAAATCATAGTCATAAAAACATTTAAAACAACCAATAAGAAATGCACCCACAAAAACTGCACAATAACCAGTGCACTGCAGATCACTTGCACAATGTCACTTTACAGACCACCATAGGAGGCAGTGCCGATCCTGACCTCCCTGGGGCCCTAAGCAAAATTACATGTCACATTATAGTTGAGAAGCGAGGGGGGGGGGGGGGGCATGTTCTGCTGTCGGAAATTACATCTTACATTAAAGTGAGAAGCGGGGGGTGCTGACTTCTTACCTTTTCTCCCATGCAGCCAGCGAGTTGAGAAACGAAACGGGTGAGGGTCTGAAAATGTCACAAAAGTTACTAAATTACATTTTTAGGTGCAAATTTCAGTATTTAGGCTACAAACAAGTACGCTAGGCAAATAGCAATGTGATAGATATTAAGGTAAAAAAAACATATTTTTGTTATTTTCTATATAATAAGGGCAAATAATTTAGTCACATCACCCCCTGCCTCCATCCCCCTCTGCCACCAACACCCCCTGCCTTCACCCCCCTTTGCGGTGCCACAATCTCCCCCTGCCTCCATCGTCCCCTGCCTCCATCCCTCTCTGCGGTGCCACCAACAACCCCTGTCTCCATCCCCCACCCCCTGTGGTGCCACCATCCCCCTCTGCGGTGCCACCAACACCCCCTGCCTCCAATCACCCCCTGCCTCCAATCTCCCCCTGCCTCCATCCCCCTCTGTGGTGCCACCACAGCCACCATCACCCCCTACCTCCAATCACCCCCTGCCTCCAATCTCCATGCGCAGTTCCAAGCCGAACCGATCTCGGCTATTTTTACTGGCACATTCTTGCAACTACGGACATTTACGAACGGGGGAAAACAGTGCACGAACTGTCCGTAAAAATACAAACGGTTGGCAACACTGAGTCCAACCGAGTTGAGAAGGTTCAACCGGACAGGAAACCAGTTGTGGTTGGAGATAGAAAGGAAGCTGTCGCCACTAAGAGACCATCCAACTTACTACTGGAGACCACTGTGAGTAAGCTGAAGCAAGTACCAGAGCAGTCTTCTCACCAGCCGGTGACGCCCAGTGTCAACCAAAAGTTGAGTGGCGAAAATAAATTATTGCAGGGGACAACACAAAAAAGGGTGAGAGTATTGCAGTCTGAGTTGCAATTTTTAACCTCATGCGGGACATTTTTAAAGAATAAAATAGCCTAGAGTTGGGCATTACAGATGAATAGTAGTTAATGGAGGTACGGGTTCCATTAATTTATTTGCAGGGCAGGCTGGATGAGGGCTGCAGTTACAAAGTTGCACCTATTATTTAAGATGAAGATTGGAGAGCTAAGAGTCCCCAGTGCACATATTGGGCTTGGGGGTACAGTGTGCTGGTTTTTAACCACTTAAGGACCGCCTCCTGCACATTTACGCCGGCAGAATGGCACGGCTGGGCACAAGCACGTACATGTACGTCCTCTTTAAGTGCCCAGCCATGGGTCTCGGGCACGCAACCCGGTTCGAAGCTTCCGTGACCGCGGGACCCGCGGACCCGATTGACGCTGGAGTCCCGCGATCGGTCCCCGGAGCTGAAGAACGAGGAGAGCTGTGTGTCAACACACCTTCCCCGTTCTTCACTGCGGCGCTGTCATTGATTGTGTGTTCCCTGATATAGGGAAACACGATCAATGACGTCACACGTCCATCCCCGCCCCCCTACAGTTAGAAACGCATATGAGGTCACACTTAACCCATTCACCGCTCCCTAGTGGTTAACTCCCAAACAGCAATTGTCATTTCACAGTAAACAATGCATTTTTATAGCATTTTTTGCTGTGAAAATGACAATTGTCCCAAAAATGTGTCAAAATTGTCCGATGTGTTCACCATAATGTCGCGGTCACGAAAAAAATCGATGATCGCCGCCATTAGTAGTAAAAAAAAAATATTAATAAAAATGCAATAAAACTATCCCCTATTTTGTAAACACTATGGGCCAGATTCACAGACTAAGTACGCCGGAGTATCTGCTGATAATCCGGCGTACTTTCAAATTTGCCACGTCGTATCTTAATTTGTAACTCACAAACAAGATACGACGGCATTTGGCTAAAATCCGACAGGCGTACGGCTTCGTACGCCTTTGGATCTTAGGATGCAATACTTCGGCCGCCGCTGGGTTAAGTTTGCGTCCGCTCCAGCGTCGGGTATGCAAATTAGCTTTTACGGCGATCCACAAAGGTACGCGCGTTCGTTACGGCGTCGCAAAGTTACGGCTGCTATTGAGGTGGTGTAACAATAGACAGCCCATGTTAAAGTATGGCCGTCGTTCCCTCGTCAAATTTCAAATTTTTTTTTTTGCGTAAGTCTTTCGGGAATACGAAAGTACGTTACGCACGTCGCCATTCAAAACATTACGTCGGGGCGACGTCATTTCGCGCAAAGCACGGCGGGAAATTTCAAAACGGAGCATGCGCAGTGCGTTCGGCGCGGGAACGCCCCATTTGAATTAGGCGGGCTTGCGCCGGACGGCTTTACGTTACACCGCCGTAAGTTTACACGCAAGTGCTTGGTGAATCAGGCACTTGCGCTGAAAACTTGCGGCGGTGTAACGTAAAGACGATATGTTACGCCGCCGCAGATATCTGTGAATCTGGCCCTATAAATTTTGCGCAAACCAATCGATAAACGCTTATTGCGATTTTTTTTAAAACGAAAAATAGGTAGAAGAATACGTATCGGCCTAAACTGAGGGAAAAAAAGTTTTTTTTATATATTTTTGGGGGATATTTATTATAGCAAAAAGGAAAAAATATTGCATTTTTTTCAAAATTGTCGCTCTATTTTTGTTTATAGCGCAAAAAATAAAAACCGCAGAGGTGATCAAATACCACCAAAAGAAAGCTCTATTTGTGGGAAAAAAAGGAGGCCAATTTTGTTTGGGAGCAACGTTACACGACCGCGCAATTGTCAGTTAAAGCGACGCAGTGCCGAATCGCAAAAACTGGCCGGGTCCTTTACCTGCCTAAAGGTCCGGATCTTAAGTGGTTAAAACTAGGAACATTTCCAGGGCCAAATCTCGTCTATACATTATAAACTATTGTGGAATTGGGGTTTGACAACAAGTAACATGTCCAAGGCAAATATTTAAATCGATGTATAACAGACTCAAAATCAATATATACACTTGGACCGTGTCTCTGCAGTGAATTGCGAGAGGAAAACAGAATAATGACCCTTATGGATTTTACTACAGATTTGAAACTGGATTTGTTCTCGGCACAAGTGGAGAGGTTTGCAATTAGAACATTTGTTTTCCCACATGTCATGAAGCAGCACAATCTACTCTGAGCTGTACCCGTGTACTGAGATGGTGTGAATACATGATATATTCACAGGAAGCTGAAAAAATTCAAGTGAGATATGCAACAACAGACCCGTGAACTCGTGCTATGCTTTACATCTGCAACTGATTGCTTTTGATGCCGTTATCTGCACTCAAATGCTGGCGCTAATATCAGTGCAAAAACTTTAACCGCTTGCCGACCGGACCAGCGCACAACGATAGAGGTCGGCACAATGGCACAGCTGCGCAAATGGGCGTACAGGTACGTCCCCTTAAAATCGTGGCATTGTGGGCTTGTGCCCGCGGCGTGCTCCGTGACGGTGCCCCTGGGAACCGCGGACTCGATCGATAAGCTTATATTGATTGGTTTGCGCAAAAGTTATAGCGTCTACAAAATAGGAGGTCGTTTTATGGCATTTTTATTATTATTATTTTTTTTTACTAGTAATGGCGGCGATCTGTGATTTTTATCGGGACTGCGACATTATGGCGGACACATGGGACACTTTTTTTTTTAAAGTGTATTTTGTGCGTGTACTCGAGAGAGGAGCCAGACTGCAGGAGTTGGGAGTAGGCAGGCCTCCCCCAGAGGCAATCTGCCACCTTTCTCCATGCCCCGGGTGGCAATGGCGGGTGTGTGAGGGGGTCCTCCCACACAGCCCGCCCTACCTGCTCTGCTTTGAAGCCCAACGGGGCAGAGGGACTCCCTATAAGGGAGTGAGAGGATTTGCCCGCTCAACCAGCCCCGTTAGTCCTTCGCCTCTCTTTTTTTAGAGACCGCGTGGTCAAAGTGCGTGCATGTTAAACCAATTTCGAGTGCATGTAAGTGTGGTGTTTTTTTGTGGGAGGGGGGTGGGCGTACTAAGCGCAGTCTTACCTCGCATAGCACACCCACCGGGAGCCGGGCTGAGACCACCAAACTCAATTCACATGTAGCCGAGACCGGGATCCGAACCCCTAGCTGCAGAGGTGAATGGCTTGTCAGCACAGTGCCAATCGCGTTGAGCCACCACAGCTCCCTTAACATAGGACACTTTTGACACATTTTTAGGACCAGGGCTTGACAAATTTGCTTGGAATCTAGGAGCCAGCTAAAAAAGTTAGGAGCCAGGAACGTACCCTGTCCCGCGGAGCTCACGCGCAGAAGCGAACGAATACGTGAGTAGCGCCCACATATGAAAGCGGTGAGGTATCCCTGCGGTTGGCAGAGCGAGAGCAATAATTCTAGCCCTAGACCTCCTCTGTAACTCAAAACATGCAACCTGTATTATTTTTTAAACGTCGCCTATGAAGATTTGAAAGGGTAAAAGTTTGTCGCCATGCCACAAGCGGACGCAATTTTGAAGCGTGACATGTTGGGTATCAATTTACTCAGCATAACATTATCTTTCACAATATAAAACAAATTGGGATAACTTCACTGGTGTCTTATTTTTTTATTAAAAAAAAGTATATTTTTTCCCCAAAAAAAGTGCACTTGTAAGACCGCTGCGCAAATATGGTGTGACAGAAAGTATTGCAACAACCGCCACTTTATTCTCTAGGGTGTTAGAATAAAAAATATATATAATGTTTGGGGGTTCTAATTAGAGGAAAGGAGATGGCAGTGAAAACAGACAGGGGAAGCACAATTAGAATTGCTGGTTGTCTTGTCATACCAATGGCCACCACAAGATGGCGCCAGATCACAGAAAGAAAGCATAGGCCTGCAGAAGGCCGCAAAGCCGTGGCCTCAATTACCTGTCGTCCAGCGCGGCCCGACACGATCGAGCGGCGGGGGCGCACAGAGACACAGGATGCCCCAGGAGCCAGGTCGTGAATTCTAGTCGAAATGGCGACGTGGCGCCCGGGGTTCGTCGAACCCTGTTTGGGACCATTGTCATTTATACAGCGATCAGTGCTATAAAAATGCACTGATAACTGTAAAAATGTCACTGGCAGGGAAGGGGTTAAAACTAGGGGGCAATCAAGGGGTTAAATGTGTGTTCTGACTGAAGGGGGGATGGGACTTACTGGGGGAGGAGATTGATCGGTGTTCATACGTTGTATGAACACACTATCAGTCTCTTTGCTCCTGAGAGAACCAGGATGTGTGTGTTTACACACACATCCCCGTTCTCGTTCTGTAACGAGCAATCGCAGGTGCCCGGCAGTCATTGCGACCGCCAGGCACTGGCATCGCCTCCGGGGACACGCTTCGGGCACGCGTGCCGCCGTGGTGTCTTAAAGAGCCAACGTACAGCTATGACGGCTCATGCAGGGGGCGCAAACTGACACAGTATAACTACGGCGGCTGGCCCAGAAGCACGTAAAATTTATAAACAAGAATTTTAGCAATTTTTTTAAAACAATATCTTGCTTCACTGGAGGTTTTGTTTACAGTAACTTTCATTGACCTTGATTTACGCGTTTCTAATTAGCGGGATGAAGTGGTCATTCCTCACCTCTTTCTTCGCTATCTAGGATCACAATAAAAATAACTGGCACCACTTCTAGTCCTTGATCATGTAATAATGATGCCTTGTTACTGCAAGGGGAGGCTACTGCAGTAAGACTACAAGTTTGTTTCAAGTGGAAAACCCCTTTAATAATTATAGGATCAATACAGGTCTACATATGACTGAGGTTCAGGGATGGACGGGCCATCTGGGCTACAGGGAGGTTCCTGGTGGGCCGATTGGAGGTCCGCGGATATCTACCCGTTATTCACCGACAGCTGGCGCCTGATGGATAGATCGAGATTAGCCAGTATGCAGAGTAGCTCAGGAAGCGTCTGTTCTCTCTCAAGTCACGCTGTGGCTGCGCCCCACCCCCCCCGGTGGCCCCTCCTTTCTTCTCGTCCATCCCCATTTGCTTGTGACATCATCTGGGATGGACGAGAAGAGAGGAGGGTCCGCCGGGGGAAGGGAGCAGCCGCCGCGTGACTTGAGAGAGAACACACGCTTCCTGTGCTACTTTGCATGCTGGCAGGTAAACAATGTGCCATGTGCCCTGATGTGCTATGCCCCATGCCCTGATGCGCCCCGATGTGCTGTGCCTTAATGTGCTGTGCCCTGTACCCTGATGTGATGTACCCTGATGTGCTGAGCTTTGTACCGTGCCCTGATGTGCACTGTTACCTGATGTGTTGTGTCCTGGCTGGGCCAGTCTGGATGAAGTCCAGGGCCACATTTTTGTCCCAGTCCAGCCCTGGTGAGGTTAACGGTCTACTTCTTTTAGAAATGGCTGCCTGAAATAATAATGCAACAGTGGTTTCAATTTCCTCAGATTCTTCAGAAATGGAGCCGTTAGCACCCGTCACAGTTCTATACAGTATGTGATTTTTAGCTTTCAAACAGATGGTAGTTTCCTTCACTTGAACCAAAAAACTGTCAGATAACATAATAGTAGCAGCAATTATTCCATATGGTCACACAACAAGCCATAAGTATCAAACAGTCTGGAGAGAATTATGTGTTGTCACTGAATACCATAAAAGAAATCTGTAGACCATTTTCCCTCAACACACTGCACCATCTGAGGTCCACTTTAAGGAAGATATCTGGCCCAATGTAAAGGTGAGCTGTGTAAGGCCAGGTAACTGTTGAAATATTTCCTAATTTGTTTGCAATGGCAGAGAATTCAGCCTGATAACTGATATTGTCTCTTTGTTTTTGTCTGTGTTCCTGTATAATAGTATTTAGACTGATTGCACTACTTAAAAATGAACCCATACCGGCATATAAGACCTCGTACACACGGACGGACTGTCTGCTGAAATCGGTCCGCCGGACCGTTTTCAGCGGACATGTCCGCCCGGAGATTTCTGTCTGATGGCTGTACACACCATCAGACAGAAATCCGCGCGGACAGACAGCGCGGTGACGTGGCCGCGCCGTCGCCGCGGTGATGTGCGCGACCCTGGAAGGTCAATGCTTCCACGCATGCGTCGAATCACTTTGACGCATGCGAGGGATGGCGGCCGATCGGACATGTCCGGTGAGTCTGTACAGAAGACCGAACATGTCCGACGGACATGGTTCCAGCGGACATGTTTCTTAGCATGCTAAGAAACATTTGTCCGCTGGAAACCTGTCCGATCCGCCGGACATTTGTCCGGTCGGCCGTACAGACGACCAAACATGTCTGCTGAAACTGGTCAGCGGACCAGTTTCAGCAGACATGTTCGGTCATGTGTACGAGGCCTTAGATGACCTTTTACACTGGAACTACACAGCCAAAAACCGGGGGTCGTCTTACAAGCTGGGTGAAGCAGCTGCCCAATAGATATCAGCCCGCCGGGTGCTCTGTAAAGCTTTATGTAATTCAGTATATGCGTCGCTCAGCCAATCCCGTCGGGCGATGCACGCTGTTGATGACTAGAGCCTGGTAAGCCTGCTCGGATTGGAGTAACAACTTCTGCCAATCCGAGCAGGCTACATTATGTAGCCTGTACAATTATGCTCAATTATTTATGACCCTTGTTCTTTATACAAATTGCAGATTTCCTGATTTCCCCCTTCTCCTGAGGAAGAGGACTAAATGTGGACAGGGTCAACTCACCCTGGGGGTGCCTTTTGCGTGGATTGCGCTCATCAATGTCCGGGACCAGGCTGAGACTGCTGTCATGTGAAAGTAAAACATTAAGGCAGTTCCCTCCATTTAGAGATAAGCCATTACACCGTGTACAGTAAAAGTACAGAGCTCCATTGTAAAGTACCATCCTGTGTCATTACACAATGTAACTTGATGTACAGTATGTTGCATTAGGAGGGACGCTGCTGAGCCTGCCCTTGCACCCTCCCCACTAGTCCATTGTACCTCTGTTACCTCACTCCCAGCAACAGAATGGGGTCCTGCCGTGCGCCTAGCGCGGACCTCATGTGTGCCCATGTTCTTTCCTTCCTCCCCATACCAATGTGACTAGGTCATGGATCTTCGTAACACGGGTTCAGTTCCATTTGCTACTGGAGGACCAGTCACCTTACCAGGTACCACGCCTAATGACTGGTTGCTTTGTGTATTGCACTAGTGCTTGGCTACCTATAGCAACTACACTGCTGCTCTTGCTTGGCTTGCTGAATAGACTTGTTGTAGCAGCTGAGCTTCATAACTCACATGTGTCTTTCAGCCCCTGGTTCTTTTGATACATCAGAACCAACATGCACCCATTTGAATATCTTTAGACCAGGCTCAGAACAGTTGAAAAACAGCATAACACAGTCCAACATGAACAGTAGTATTATCTTCGTGTCCCTATCTATACCTAACTGGCTGCCCAGGCATACCTCAGAAAGGTAGTTGTCCATTATGGCGTTCTCCATGTCTTGGATGATCTCCAGAACCCCAATGGCTCAGATGGACTGCAAGGAGCAGCAGTCTCATCCCAATTACAGCATGTGCGACCAAGAGTGAGCAAAGACAAGACCAGCCCCTGGACCTGTAGTCTTTTCCCATTTTTATATCACAGGCTGTCAGGCTGGATCCAAAAAGCACAGGAACTGAAGTACTCACATCAACTCTTTTCCCCCTCAGCCTGGGCCAGCTACTAACTAATACACCTATAGGGAACCTGCCTACATGCGTTAAAATGCATTGAGAAACACAGGGCCCCCTTGGATATTCCAATAATAACCTCAAATTGAGGTTGAGAATGTGGATATAATTTGACACTATGTTAATGAGATTTGCTTTATTTCTATAATATATGGGATAACAAGAGCGAGTAAGCCAGTTCTCGGACGTTGCATCGCTAAAGGGAAGATGAGTATAGTTCCGCTTTAAGCGGAAACATTGAGATCCTTGCATTATAGGCCCTCAGATACATATTCCTCTCCAGCAAGTCCTCAGGAGAACAGTGAGCAGCACAGTAAGGACATTATCAAATCTCACTCCAAATATCATGAGGCAGCACTACCTCACATGGCCTCACACTGCAGATATACAGATACAGGCCAAATTCAGGTAGGGAGCGCGTAACTCTGTGCGTATCCTATTCACGCATTATTGACAAAGCACTTGCCCCGTAAGTTGCGGTGGCGTAGCGTAAATTGGCCGGCGTAAGCCCGCCTAATTCAAATGTGTAAGATGTGGGCGTGTTTTATGTAAAATCATCGTGACCCCACGTAAATGACGCTTTTTACGAACGGCGCATGCGCCATCCGTGAACGCCATCCCAGTGCGCAAATAGTCAATGCTTTCGACGTGAACGACTTACGCAAATGACGTGATCGATGGAAAATTCGATGCTGGCCCGACGTCCATATTTAACATTGGCTACGCCTCATATAGCAGGGGTAACTTTACGCCGGAAAAAGCCTTACGTAAACGGCGTATCTGTACTGAGTCGGCCGGGCGTACGTTCGTCAATAGGCGTATCTAGCTGATTTACATATTCTAGTCGTAAATCAGCGTATACGCCCCTAGTGGCCAGCGTAAATATGCAGTTAAGATACGGCGGCGTAGGAGACTTACGCCGGTCGTATCTTAGCAATATTCAAGCATATCTCAGCTTTAGAATACGCTTAAATATACGACGGCGGGGATTCGGACTTACGACGGCGTATCTACTGATACGCCCGTCGTAAGTCTACCTGAATCTGGCCCATGAAGTCTAAGGCATAGGTGTGCCTAAAGTGCAGAAAGTGCCAAGGAGGAAGTGAAGATGAAAACATTTTTTTTTAGGGTACTGCTTAGGGATCAATTACATGAATGTTCCAATCCATACACCGGCGCTAAGGGACTGATGCACATGTGTTCCATGCAGACCGCCTGCTGAAATCAATGATAGTCGGCCGGCTGCACTGACCTGCTCGGATCTCCACACGCATACCAGAGGGTGCATCTGCTCGGGTCTGGTGCATGGTTTAGGACACACACACAGATTTATAAAAAAAATCCGGTTTACATTATAACAAATAATTGACAATTCAGAACAAAATACAAATCCAGTAAGGCCCGAAGCGAGAGAAAATAAAAGGGCAGACATGACAGTGTGAGAAGGGGAAGCAGATATGGGGTTAAGGATTGTAGGTGGAGAATGGGGGAGAGGTGGATTGGTTGGAGCAACAGGATGAGAAGGGGTTTGTGGTAGTTAGTTAAGGGATAGCTGGGGTCTCCTGGTCAGCAGAGAAGGGACAGGTGACAAGCAGGCAGTTTCCCACCCACCCTCCTGTGTTGTGTTTTGTTTGGTTGGTTTGCTTTATATCTTTGCAGGTGCAATATGAGCAAAGGACGTCATGGCAGCTGATTGTGTGGCGGCGGTGGTCGCTCTTTTGACTGTGGAAGAAACTATGGTTGAGATGGAAGTGCGGGGGGCTCATCGGTGGTATGTGCCCCTCTAATGTATTCCAGTTATTAAAGTGGAGGTTCACCCTCAAAAAAAATTCTGACATCACAGGGTGAACCTCCACTTTAA
This sequence comes from Rana temporaria, assembly GCF_905171775.1. NCBI lineage: Eukaryota > Metazoa > Chordata > Amphibia > Anura > Ranidae > Rana > Rana temporaria. Next base: position 17,824,009 of record NC_053496.1, read on the forward strand.
GGTTAGCTGGAATACGGTAATGGTTGCACTGCGGGTGTGGGTTGTCTCCGAGCGAGTGTGTCACGTATGGAGGCCTAGTATGGTAAAAGGTACCGCAGTGTTTCAAGTGGAAGAAGTTGGAATTCTGGGCGCCGTCATAAGACCAACAGGCTGATAAGTTGCTTTTGTTAATAAAAAGGCTGCTATGGCCATTTGTACGCCAATTCATGTGTGGTCTCATTAATTTAGTTAATAGCAAGGGGGGTGGTGAGTACTCATGGTCGGGCAGACACACAACAAGGTGGGATGTCTTATCTACACTGGTCATGTGGGGGGCACAAGGTGCACAAGTCAGAGGAAATGCACGGTTTTCAGCCTGTAGGAGTTGTGCAAATAATTACTGAACTACACAAAAGTTGTCCCGGTCTCCAGAAAACTTCTGCTAATCTTTATAATTACATCCCAATTTATGACATCTAATCTGATCAGCTTTTGTCCGTCTTCTGTAATGTGGATGAAATGACACATCTCAATTAGAAAAAACAACTGCATACGGGATCAATCTCTCCTATTGAGGTACCAACATCCTAATATCTTCAATATCCCCAAAAAAAAAACTTTTATCAAATAAGGAATTTGAAAAAAAAAAAAAAAAAAAACACTTAAGGCCCCGTACACACGGCCGAGGAACTCGACGTGCCAAACACATCGAGTTCCTCAGCCAGTTCAGCCCTGAAGCCGCCGAGGATCTCGGCGGGCCGAGAGCTCCCATAGAACAACGAGGAAATAGAGAACATGTTCTCTATTTCCTCGCCGAGGTCCTCGTCGGCTTCCTCGGCCGAAAGTGTACACACGGCCGGGTTTCTCGGCAGAATTCAGCCAGAAACTCGGTCGGAAGCTGAATTCTGCTGAGGAAACTGGTCGTGTGTACGGGGCCTTACAGTGGAGCCTCCCTGGGCTTCCTGGTGTGGTGGGAGGACCCCCATCACACCAATTGAAAAATACCCACTATAATAACCCAACATGCATCCAAAGAAAACAATGCCATACCCCATCACTGGGGGTTTATATACATTCTCTATATCAGGGATGGAAATGCAGTTGGCTACTACCTATTTCTAGTTCATGCTCTATATACTTTTCTCTACAGAAAAATAACTGTTGATGTGCCAGAAATATAATATGCTCCTACTTTCCTCTTTGACGTTACAACACAGCTATGTATTTATAAGTGAAACTAGGAAAAGTCCAAAACAATATAAAAAATAATACCAAGTTTATTGAAGTAAAATCCACATCAAAACAGTAACAGGAGCTGGGAGCAAATATTAATGTTTTTGTGTGTAACAGTGTTAAACGTTTGGTTAGCATTTGTGGATTGTATTTCAGTAAACTTGGTATTTTGGACTTTCTGTCCGGAGTGCAGCCACTCTATCAGTTTCACAATACTCTTGGTGGCGAGTAGGGCTTGCACCTGGCTTTGGGGCTGTCATATTGGGAATCACGGATCTACTTTGAGCAGTGCAGCTTTTTTGGTAGGTTTGAATTTATAAGCATGTGGTGTCAGCCCTGCCCACAATCTGATGCATTAAAAAAAATAACACAGTTCTTTCCTCATCAACGTCCCTCCTCATCATTAAACACCCTCCATGTGCACAGAAAGATAATAGATTTCAGGGCAAAATCAATGGGTATTTTTTGTACTTATCAAACATCTATCACAAATTGCTTTCATAGTCACGTAGTTAGTCAGGTTGAAAAAAAAGACACAAGTCCATCCATTTCAACCAAGAATAAAAACGAAAAAATCATACAATCCCAAATACCCAATCCTATACCCACAGTTGATCCAGAGGAAGACGAAAAAGGGGAGAGGCAATCATATTTTCCCTGGATCAACTTTACCTATAAATGTTAGAACAGTGAAACCTCGGATTGCGAGTAACGCGGTTAACGAGCGTTTCGCAATACGAGCACTTCTTTTTTTGAAAATCCTGACTCGGTTGGCAAGTGTTGTCTCGCAAAAACGAGCAGGATTCAAGCCACAGCGGTGTGCACTACAGCATTTAGCCTGAGGTGCGGGGGCGCCAGAGCCGACTGGAGCCGATCAGAGCCGTTTGGAAATACTCGGAAAAACTCAGTTCCTGAGCCTTTCTGAGGTTTTCAGAGTTCAGCTGAGCTGTCCCCCAAGCCTTTCCAAAGCTCTCCGGTGCCCCCCCCACCTCTGGCCACATGCGGTATTGCATGCCATAGAAGTCAATGCGGAACAAATGATTTTCGTTTCCATTGACTTGGGGAAACTCGCTTTGATATGTGAGTGCTTTGGATTACGAGCATTCTCCTAGAACAAATTATGCTCGTAATCCAAGGTTCCACTGTACCCAGTTATATTATGTACATATAATATGTAATTGTATATTTATCAGACTAAAAGGGAGAAGTTTATTGTTAGGCTTTACATAAGCAGGAGTCTCAAACTGGTGGCCCTCCAGCTGTTGCGAAACTACAAGTCCCACGAGGCATTGCAAGGCTGACAGTTACCAGCATGACTCCCACAGGTAGAGGCATGATGGGACTTGTAGTTCGGCTCTGCTGGGCGAGAACACGTAGCTATACGTCATCTCGCGAGCAGCCAATAGGGGTGCGCGCACGCCACCGGAAGCGCGCACACGCGCCCCCGCTCGCTCCTGACTCCTGCGTGCGTGCCCGGCAGGCACGATCGCCGCCGGGCACCCGCGAGGACCGGGAGCTGTGTGTGTAAATACACAGCTCCCGGTCCTGTCAGGGGAGAAATGCCTAACCGTCTGTTTATACAACGTATGAACAGCGATCAGTCATTTCCCCTTGTGAGTCCCACCCCCCCTACAGTTAGAACACACCCAGGGAACATACTTAACCCCTTTCTCGCCCCCCTAGTGTTAACCCCTTCCCTGCCAGTGGCATTTTTATAGTAATCAAGGCATTTTTATAGCACTGATCGCTATAAAAATGCCAATGGTCCCAAAAATGTGTCAAAAGTGTCCGAAGTGTCCGCCATAATGTCGCAGTACCGAAAAAAATCGCTGATCGCCGCCATTACTAGTAAAAAAAAAAAATATTAATAAAAATGCCATAAAAATACCCCCTATTTTGTAAACGCTATAACTTTTGCGCAAACCAATCAATAAACGCTAATTCCTTTTTTTTTTTTTTACAAAAAATATGTAGAATACGTATCGGCCTAAACTGAGGAAAAAAATTATTTTTTTATATATTTTTGGGGGATATTTATTGTAGCAAAAAGTAAAAAATATTGGTTTTTTTTTTCAAAATTGTCGCTCTATTTTTGTTTATAGCGCAAAAAATTAAAACCGCAGAGGTGATTAAATACCACCAAAAGAAAGCTCTATTTGTGAGAAAAAAAGGACATCAATTTTGTTTGGGAGCCACGTCGCACGACCGCGCAATTGTCAGTTAAAGCGACGCAGTGCCGAATCGCAAAAAGTGCTCTGGTCTTTGACCAGCAATATGGTCCAGGGCTTAAGTGGTTAAAGGGTAACTCCACTTTCATGGAGGAAAAAAAATAGCAAATAAAGGAAAAGTAATATAGCATATACAATTGAGACACAAGTCATATTGTAATTGAGTGTTATTAAAAATTACCTTTCCTTTTCAATCTGCAGCTCTGTCATTTCCTGAAAATGCAATATGGCTCCCTGGAGGCGTCCTGTACCCCGAATGAATACAGAACGCCCCCCAGAAGTATCATTTTCTGCTTGTGTGATTGGTCCACTGATTTCCCCAGAAGTCTGCACTAAAGTGCAAGTCAGATTTTAGGCATCCCCTGCAACAAAAATGTAATTTTCGGTTAGATACTCCTAGTAGGGTCCAGGAAATCACAGCTAACGGGATGCAGACCCTGCAGCTTTCCTCATTAGAGCCCTGCAGGTGCACAGCTGATAATTATTCAACCCCTCCCATTAGATTCATTTACCCACATGGACACAGACAAACACACAGGGATTTCTTCAGAATAACAAAAGGTAGGAATCTACAACAAAGTTTGCTAAAATCCTTTCAATGTACATAGATCACCCAGAGGGGAATGTTTTTTTGCAACAAAAGTAGAGTTACGCTTTAAAACCAGGTATGTTTTTTTATTGCATAATTCAGCTTGGACCTATGTAAGGACGCTTATTCCATACCTGTGGGACCGCTGCGTGAGCAGAGATTCAGTGTAGCAGTTGGAGCTACTTCAGTTATTGCTGTGGTCTTCAGATGTGCCAAGCAGATGACCTTCTGCATAATGACCACAGGGAGTCGCTCGCCATTCACAGTAGAGGTTGACCGATATATCGGCCGATATTTGGCCGTTTTGAAGAAATCGGCATCGGACGATTTTTATCCAAATTAGGCTGATATTTAACATGGCCGCTAGCGGTGCCACGGATCCGGAGCTAGGCCGAAGCCGCGGCCTTTCCTGATGCTGTGACCGCGGCGGCAAACCTAGCCTAGCTCCTTGGTACATCCAGCGCGGCGGCCCTCCTCTCTGTTTACACCCACAGAGGAGGAGGGGCCCGCGCTCGTGGGACACACACCGCTCTCTGGTGTCTGTACTACGAGGGGCAGGTCTGTACTGAGGAGGGGGGGTGTCTATACTGGAGGGAGAGGGGGTCTGTACTGAGGGGGGTGACACCATTTTTTTTGCACCAGTGCCAATTAGTGCCACTTGCCATCCAGTGCCATCTGCCAATGCCACCTGCCAGTGCCAATAACAGTGCCACCATCCAGTGCCAATTAGTGCCACCTTCCATCCAGTGCCATCTGCCAATGCCACCTGCCAGTGCCAATACCAGTGCCACCATCCAGTGCCAATTAGTGCCACCTTCCATCCAGTGCCACCTGCCAGTGCCACCTGCCAGTGCCAACTAAAGCCATCAGTGCCACCTGCCAATGCCAACCAGTGCCATCTGCCAGTGCTAACTATTGCCATCCAGTGCCAATAAGTGCCATCTGCCAGTGCCATCTGCCAATTAGTGCCACCTGCCAGTGTCAATTAGTGCCACCTGCCCGTGCCAATAAGTGCCACCTGCCAATCAGTGCCATCTGCTAGTACCATCTTTCAGTGCCATCCAATGCAACCTGCCAGTGCCAATAAGTGCCACCTGCCAATCAGTGCCTTCTGCTAGTGCCATCTTCCAGTGCCAATTAGTGCCATCCAGTGCCACGAGCCAGTGCCACCAAAAAAAATAAAAAAATCGGCCGCCCCAATTTCTAAATATCGGCATCGGCCAGAGAAAAACCCATATCGGTCGACCTCTAATTCACAGAATGCCTTGTATTTTTTCTCAGTGAATACAAGGTGTTCTCTGATTGGATAAGGCAAAGACTGTGACGTCACTGCCCCCTCCTCTCCACCTCATTCAATCAGAAAACACCTTGTATTCATTGAAAAAATACAAGAAGTTCTGTGAATGACGGCAGAGCCAAATGAGCGCCTGTGGTCGGCAAAGCAGTAGGGCGTTCGCTCGGCACAATACTCGGAACATAGCAGCGATCATTGTATTATCACTGACTATTGAAATATATTCCTCAGTAGTGAAAAGGGATATACATTTACTTAGTGTGGACCATTTATACGATCATATAACTATTTGAGTGACATCATCAGTGTGCTGTGGGAGGGATTCACTTGGCCCCCTACTACAGGAGACTGGTCTTTATTACAGAAAACTTGCACAGAAATAAAGTTTCATGCTGGTTTATTGCACTGGTTTGGAAGAAATACACAAAGCACACTAAAGTAGGCCATACATTATGCAATTTTCTTTCCTTCAACCAAAATTGCTCGATTCCCCCATTAACACAGCCAGTGTTGATGGGGAAATCCCTCTCGCTGCGCTATAGTACCGTATTTATCGGGGTATAGCGCGCTCTCGCGTATAGCGCGCACCCCTAAAGTTGCCCGAATTCCTGTGGAAAAAAGTTTTTTTGTACTTACAGTTTTGGTGTCTTGCCCGGCGTCCATCGGCGGCCTCGTCGGGTCCGGCGTCCGTCTGCGGCTTCGGGTGTCCTCTTCGTCGGGCCCGGCGTCCTTCTGCGGCGTCCTCCCCGCTCGTTTCCAGCGCCGAGTTTGAATACTGCGCCGACATATACAGAGTGCAGCACACTTGTGTATCGTCGGGCAGGCTCGGCAACTCTCGCGCTGACGTCCTGTACGCTCAGGACGTCAGCGCGAGAGGCGCCGAGACTGCCCGAAGATACACGAGTGTACTGCGCTCGGTATATGCCGGCGCAGTATTCAAACTCGGCGTGGGAAAGCGGGTATCGGCGCATACCGCGCACCCACGATTTTGCCCTGATTTTCAGGGCAAAATAGTGCACGGTATACGCCGATAAATACGGTATACTGACAGTGAGAAGCTTCCCAGCCGTCAGAATACAAAGATCACTGCTGGCTGCTATAGCGATCACACAAAAAAAAAAGAAAGAAAACAACAGGCTGGTTGTACTGAAGTTGATCGATAGTTTGACTTTAATACAACCAGCTTGCCCACAGATGGATTGAAATTTGGCTGGTTCTTGCTGAATCAGCCGAATTTCAATCCGTCTATGGCCAGCTTAAAGGGCTACTAAACCCTTGTGTTTTTTTGTTTTTTAAATAACAAACAAATCATACTTACCTCCTCTGCAGTTTGTTTTGCACAGTCTGGCCCAAATCCTCCTCTTCTGGGGTCCCCCGTTGGCGCTTGTAGCTCCTCCACACATCGGGAAACCACCTAGGAGAAGCGCTCTCCTTGGGGGTACCCGTGCGGGCACGCTCCAGAGTCAAGCTTTTGCGTCCATAGACACAGAAAGCCGGACTCGTGCCCGCCCCTGACACCTGCGTCGTTGGATTTGATTGACAGCAGTGCGAGCCAATGGCTGCGCTGCTATAAATCTATCCAATCAAGAGCCGATACCCCAACCAGAGAGGGCGTTTCCGGCGTGGGAATGAATGGGCTCAGGTGAGTAAAACGGGGGGGGGGGGGGGCTGCTCAGTGACAGAAGTTTTTTCACCTTAATGCATAATGCATAGAATGCATTAAAGCAGGGGTCTTCAAACTATGGCCCTCCAGTTGTTCAGGAACTACAATTCCCATCATGCCCAGTCATGTCTGTGAATGTCAGTGTGTTACAATGCCTCATGGGATGTGTAGCTCTACAACAGCTGGAGGGCCGTAGTTTGAGGAACGGTGCATTAAAGTGAAAAAACACAAGGGTTTTCCAACCACTTTAAAGCGGAGTTCCACCCTATTTTTCAACTTATCAGCATTCGTTTTAACACTGCCCCTTTAAATACATTTGGGATGTCTTTTTTTTTTCTTTTAAATACTCACGTTTTTATCTGTGAGTCTCTTATTCCCCCGCCGCGGCGGAATGCCCCCCCGCCGCATCCAGCGCTGCTATGCCTCCTGGGATATGTGTGTCATCAATCCCAGGAGGCTGGCCTCAACATCGCAGCCGTGGTTATACATCTCGGGGGGCGGGAGGGAGGGAGGGCAGTGCCGCCCATAGAGGTGGTGTCCTTCCTCTTCTCCCTCTCCAACTCCTCCCCCGTCCTAGCACCGCCCCCGTCCGTCCGATCTCACTCTGTCTGATAGATCTGTATGTGTGAACACCGAGCATAGTACAGCCCCGCCTCCCTGTACATTGCAACAGCACGCTCTGCACTGTGTGTTACAAGTCTAGTGCAGGGAGGCGGGGCTGTACTACATTCGGTGCTCACACATACAGACATACACAGACCGAGATGTGCTCTGTATGCCTGATCATCTGTACCTCCCCCCACTCTGCACTGGGCACTAACTGTCACCGCACTGATGGGCACTAACTGTCACCGCACTGATGGGCACTAACTGTCACCGCACTGATGGGCACTAACTGTCACCGCACTGATGGGCACTAACTGTCACCGCACTGATGGGCACTAACTGTCACCGCACTGATGGGCACTAACGGTCACCGCACTGATGGGCACTAACTGTCACCGCACTGATGGGCACTAACTGTCACCGCACTGATGGGCACTAACTGTCACCGCACTGATGGGCACTAACTGTCACCGCACTGATGGGCACTAACTGTCACCGCACTGATGGGCACTAATGTCACCGCACTGATGGGCACTAACTGTCACCGCACTGATGGGCACTAATGTCACCGCACTGATGGGCACTAATGTTGTCACCGCACTGATGGGCACTAATGTTGTCACCGCACTGATGGGCACTAATAATGTTGTCACCGCACTGATATAAGGCACTGGTGCCACTGCACAGATAATAAACTGGTGTCACCGCACTAATGGGCACTGATAATGCACTGGTGGGCACTGACATTTGGGTCTGGTTGTGGTTCTGGGGCCGATGTGGGGTGTTGTGCCGGGGATGATGCAGTGGGCAATGTTATGGTGGCAATGTGCTGTGCTGGGGGAAGAAGGAAGCAGGAGGAACTCAGCACAGGGATGGTGGGAAACCCTCATAATGGGGCACAGCGGGTGTACAGACCCAGGAACTCAGCACAGGGATGGTGGGAACCCCTCATAATGGGCACAGCGGGTGTACAGACCTGGGAACTCAGCACAGGGATGGTGGGAACCCCTCATAATGGGCACAGTAGGTATACAGACCCGGGAACTCAGCACAGGGATGGTGGGAACCCCTCATAATGGGCACAGCGGGTGTACAGACCTGGGAACTCAGCACAGGGATGGTGGGAACCCCTCATAATGGGCACAGTAGGTATACAGACCTGGGAACTCAGCACAGGGATGGTGGGAACCCCTCATAATGGGCACAGCGGGTGTACAGACCCGGGAACTCAGCACAGGGATGGTGGGAAACCCTCATAATGGGCACAGCGGGTGTACAGACCCGGGAACTCAGCACAGGGATGGTGAGAACTCCTCATAATGGGGCACAGCGGGTGTACAGACCCGGGAACTCAGAAGGGGAGGAGAGGTTTGCATAGATAAGAGGCGGTAACTTCCTCTGACACTCCCGTTGCTATTGAAACCTGATCTGAAACCATTACACTGCTTGTACAGCACTGAGCATGTGCGAGGCTGAAATCCAGGAAGTCATACAGTCTGGCTTCATGATGCCCACACTTAAGATGGCCCCAGTCAATTTCTGTTTTATAAAGTGTCTAAATGCTGTAACAACCTAACAAAACGGACCTTAGTTTACAGACTAACTTTACTAGAATACATTAAGTTTGTGTATTACAGGGGTTTTCATATTTAAAAAGTTTATATTTTTAAAATTGTGGCCGGAACTCCGCTTCAAGTGGTTAACGTGGCTATTTGAATATTTTAATTTGCACTATGTTTATATCGCATGGGTAGTCGCTGCTGTTATTTACCCATTACAGACTTTAGTGAGGTTTCTGAATTGGACTGCATTTGTTCTCGTATTTAGACAATGTTTGTTTATCACAGAGTTCAGCACTAAAGTGAAAGTAAAGGGGAAATGCAACAAACTGCGAGCAGGTAAGCTATTAATCACAGAAGAGACATGCTCTGTCTCTTCTGCAATAAAATAAACCTACCTCCCTCTTCATAATCTTCTTTATTTTCGCGGCATGGTGCCTGTGTGCTGGGATGAATAATGAAATTCTGCCCTAGCCAATCAAGACGGTCAAAATCCCAGTACCCGGAAGAAGCCGGACACCAGGGGCCAGATCCACAAACGAATTACGCCGGCGTATCTATTGATACGCCGCGTAATTTCAAAGTTCCCGCGTCGTATCTTTGTTTTGTATCCATGAGGGATCGATCCGACAGGCGTACGTCTTAGTACTCCGTTGGATCGTAATTGCATATTTACGCTGGCCGCTAGGTGGCGTTTCCGTTGAATTCCGCGTTGAGTATGCAAATTAGCTAGATACTGCGATCCACGAACCTAGGTCCGGCCGGCGCATTTTTTTACGTTGTTTGCGTTCGGCTTTTTCCGGCGTATAGTTACCCCTGCTATATGAGGCGTATCCTATGTTAAGTATGGCCGTCGTTCCCGCGTCGAATTTTGAAAATGTTACGTCGTTCACGAATAGGGCTTTGCGTAGGATGACGTCACCGTCGTAAACATTGGCTTGTTCCGGTTTAATTTTGAGCATGCGCACTGGGATACCCCCACGGACGGCACATGCGCAGTTGAAAAAAAACTTAATTTACGTTGGGTCAAGACGTATTTACATAAAACACGCCCCCATCACATCCATTTGAATTGCGCGCCCTTACGCCGCCAAATTTACACTACGCCGCCGTAACTTACGGCGCGCATTCTTTGAGGATTAAAAAAAAAAAATGTAAGTTATAGCGGCGTAGTGTATCAGAGATAAGCTACGCCCGACGGAAACATGCGCCAAGGTACGTGGATCTGGCCCCAGATCGTTGGAGCACAGGTATTTTTGGCTTGACAAGGCAGCAGCTGTAAGGCTTTCGGTGACCCCTGACACTCAAACTGTCAGATTCAAGCACAATAATTATAACCAAAGAAATAGCCAAATATACACCTTTCCTCTAAGCAACACCAGTAAACATGACTTAATAAAGAAATCCTTCAACATACATTAGTAAAGGAATTACTTTGTATTAGGTATTTCTATTTCAATTTATAAATATCGAATTCTTAAATATTCTGTTCTTCAAACACGGAAAAAGAGAGGAAAAAATAACAGCAACTCCCAACTAAAAACTACTGTTTATTTCTGATTGTAGTTTTCATTTCTTCCCACTAGAGGGTGCTCAAAGACTTCCTGTTCTACTATTACACCAGTCACTTCCAGAGAGAGAAAAGTGCTTGTAATACAACTTGTATGGGAGAAAGGAGTGACAGACCTGACTTATGAGACAAATAAGGAAAAAAAAATACAACTTCCATGATTAAAAGCGTAAAACATGACCACACACTTCACCATTACTTTTAACCACTTCCATACCAGGTACTTACGCACCTTCCCGCCCAAGCCAATTTTCAGCTTTCAGCACTGTCGCACTTTGAATGGCAATTGCGCGGTCATGCTACACTGTACCCAAACAAAATTGACGTCCTTTTTTCCCCACAAATAGAGCTTTCTTTTGGTGGTATTTGATCACCTCTGCGATTTTTTTTTTTTGCGCAACAACTAAAAAAAGGCTGAAAATTTGGAAAAAAAATTACGTTTTTATTTTTTTCTGTTAATTTTTTTGTAAATAAGTTTTCTCTTTCAATTACGGGCACTGATATGGCGGCACTAATGGGCACCGATGAGATGGCACTGATGGACATCGATGAGGTAGTACTGACGGGCACAGATGAGGTGGCACTGATTGGCGGCGCTGGTATGCGACACTGATGGGCACACATAGGCGGCACTGATGGGCACACATAGGCGGCACTGATGGGCACACGTAGGCGGCACTGATGGGCACACGTAGGCGGCACTGATGGGCACACATAGGCGGCACTGATGGGCACTCATGGGCGGCACTGGGCACTCATAGGCGGCACAGATGGGCACTCATGGGCGGCACAGATGGGCACTTATGGGTGGCACAGATGGGCACTGCTAGGTGGGCACTGGGCATGGATGGGCACTGTGGGGTGGCACTGATGGACACTGGGGTGGCGCTGATGGACACTGGGGTGGCGCTGATGGACACTGGGGTGGCGCTGATGGACACTGGGGTGGCAGCACTGATTGTTGCCAGTCAGTGCCCATTTGTGGGCACTGACTGGCATCTTTTTTCTTTATGGTTTTTTTTTTTTTTTTTTTTAGACTTTTTTTTTTTTTGGGGGCTTTTTTTTTTTTTTTGCCCACCCTGGTGCTCCAGGGTGGGCATCCCTGGTGGTCCAGTGTGGCGATCCGAGGGGGGGCTGCGCTGATAAACAATCAGCGCTAACCCCCCCTGTCAGGAGAGCCGCAGATCGGCTATCCTCTACTCGCGTCTGTCAGACGCGAGTGAGGAAGAGCCATCGGCGGCTCTTCCTGTTTACATCGTGATCAGCCGTGGTTGGACACGGCTGATCACGTGGTAAAGAGTCTCCGCCGGAGGCTCTTTACCGAGATCGGAGATGCAGGGTGTCAGACTGACACCCCGCATCACCGATCGCCGCGATGCGCGCCCCCACGGGCGCGCGCGGCATGAAATCCTGCAGGACGTTCTAGAACGTCCTGTCAGGATTTCATAACCACTTCCCGGACGTAAATCGGCCATAGGCCGGGCGGGAAGTGGTTAAGGTATAACTAAAGACCAAACTTTTTTTTTTTAAGTTTTGGAGAGAGTGGAGGGGGATTAGAACCCCTGACAGGTTTGTGTTGCTGTCTGTGCCCCCATTAGGGAGATGTGCCCTCTCTATATGTCCTGTTTAAAAGTGGAAGTAAAAAATAAATAAAAATTCCGTGACCAAAACAGGAATAGAGGTGAGATCGTCCAATGGGGACATTTGTCCTGGTGACAGCCAGGGATTCCTTCAATTTGGAGGGACTTCCTGTTTTTGCTGTGAGACAGGAAGTGAAGTGAAATCTCCCCAAAGGAACACATGAAAAAAAAAAAAAAAAAAAGACAGGGGGCCAGATTCACAAAAGAGATACGACGGCGTATCTCTGTGATCCGCCCGTCCTAACTATGCGGCTGATTCATAGAATCAGGTTCCGCATAGATAGCCCTAAGATCCGACAGGTGTAATTGAATTACACCGTCGGATCTTAGGATGCAATTCTAGGCCGGCCGCTAGGTGGCGATTCCATAGCGGTCGGCGTAGAATATGCAAATGACTAGTTACGGCGATTCACGAACGTCCGCGTTACCCGTCGCTCTAACTTTACGTTGTTTCCGTCGAGATACGCCGCGTAAAACTAAGGCTTCCGTGAATGGCGCTGGACGCCATTTACGTTAACGTCTAAACAAAAGACGTCCGTGCGACGTCATTTAGCGCAATGCACGTCGGGTAATTTTCCCGACGGAGCATGCGCAGTACGTTTGGCGTGGGAACGTGCCAAATTTAAATGGTGCCTGCCCCATTTGAATTAGGCGGGCTTGCGCCGAGCTGATTTACGTTACACCGCCGCAAGTTTACAGGTAAGAGCTTTGTGAATCAGGCACTTACGCTGTAAACCTGCGGCGGTGTAACGTAAATGGGATACATTACGCCGCCGCGGAGTAACGTAATCCTACCTGAATCTGGCCCAGGGTTTTTTTTAACCCTCCCTTTTTTAAAATCACAATTTTTTTTTTTTTTTTTTACCTTTTACCTTTTACCAGCAAGATATAGCGGAACATGCGATTGGTTTTCATTATACAGGATTTTTTTATAGCGCCAACAGTTTGTGCAGCGCTTTACAACATGAGGGCAGACAGTACAATTACAATAAAATTCCCTACAGGAGGAATCAGAGAGCCCTGCTTATTTGCAGAGTTAAAGCAGGAGAAATCCAAAGATATGCATTTATTATATCGAAGCTTACCAATTCTTAGATGTGATGGCTGCATTGGTTTTCTTTTTTTGGGCTTATTTTGGTGATCTGCTCAGTAGTCTGAGCAGATCAAGAAAAAGAAACTAAGAAAATAAAAGGTCTACAGCCACCACATCTAATGATCTAAGCTCACATCACTTCTAAGCTGCAATGTATTATTTTTTTTTTGGGGGGAGGGGGTTAATACAGATTTAAAGCGTAACTCCACTTTTGTTGAGAAAAAAAATAACATTCCCCTCTGGGTGATCTCTGTACATTGAAAGGATTTTAACAAACTTTGTTGCAGATTCCTACTTTTTGTTATTCTGAAGAAATCCCTGTGCGTTTCTCTGTGTCCATGTGGGAGAGTGAATCTTATGGGAGTGGTTTCATAATTATCTATCAGCTGTGGCACCTGTAGGCCTCTAATGAGGAAAGCTGCTGGGCCTGCATCCCTTTAGACATGATTTCCTATTGGGAGTATCTCACCGAAAATGACATGTTTGTTGCAGGGGATGCCTGAAATCTGACTTGTATATTAGTGCAGACTTCTGGGGAAATCAGTGAGCCAATCATATTATAGCACTTTTCGCTGTGAAAATGACAATGGTCACAAAAATGTGTCAAAAGTGTCCGCCATAATGTCGCAGTCATGAAAAAAAATCGCTGATTGCCACCATTACTAGTAAAAAAAAAAAAAAAATTATTAATAAAAATGCCATAAAACGATCCCCTATTTTGTAAACACTATAAATTTTGCGCAAACCAATCGATAAACGCTTATTGCGATTTTTTTTACCAAAAATAGGTAGTTAGGTAAGTTTTTTTATATGTTTTTGGGGGATATTTATTATAGCAAAAAGAAAAAAAATATTGCATTTTTTTCAAAATTGTCGCTCTATTTTTGTTTATAGCGCAAGAAATAAAAACCTGCAGAGGTGATCAAATACCACCAAAAGAAAGCTCTATTTGTGGGGAAAAAAGGACGTCAATTTTGTTTGGGAGCCACGTCGCACGACCGTGCAATTGTCAGTTAAAGCGACGCAGTGTGGGTCCGGGTCTTAAAGGAACACTAAAGGAAAATGTATTTATTTTTTTAAATAACAAACATGTTATACTTACCTCCACTGTGCAGCTCGATTTGCACAGAGCGTTTCCCCCGAACCCGGTCTTCTGGGGTCCCTCGGCGGCTGTCTCGGCTCCTCCTCGCAAAAGCTTTCCACCTTCATGCGAGCGAGCATGGTGGAAAGCTTTTGCGAGCTCGCTCCCGTGATATAGAGGCCCCACTGTATAACTCGGCCCCGCCCCCCACGTCATCCGCTGTGAATGACAGCAGCACCAGCCAATGGCTGCGCTGCTATCAATCCATCCAGCCTAGCCAATTAACGGCCAGGCTGGGAACCGAAGAGGATCACATGGACGCGCGCTGGACTTTCGAGGGGTCAGGTAAGTAAAATGGGGGTTGGGGGGGGGGCGGTACCGTCGGATGTTTTTTCACCTTAAAGCGGAGTTCCACCTAAAAATGAAACTTCCGCTTAACCCACTCCTCGCCCCCTTACATGACACATTTGGCATGTAATTTTTTTTGGGGGGGGGAGTGGGGGCTTCAGGAGAAGGGGACTTCCTGTCCCACTTTCTTCTTCCGCCGAGGGGCTGCCAAAGGCGAATAGTCTAATCGCCTTTTGGCCGCCCCTCCTGTAGGCGATCACCTGGGACACGTGACAGGTCCCAGGCGATCACCTGTCCAATCAGAGGGCGCAGCGCCACTTGCGCATGCGCAGTGAGTGCCCGGCCGTGAAGCCGAAAGCTGTCACGACCGGGTGCCCACAGTTAGGATGGAGACGCCGGCGGAGAGGGGGGGAGAGGAGCGGAGCTCCGTGCGGCGCTCGCCAGACGGTGGAGCAGGTAAGTGTATGTTTATTAAAAGCCAGCAGCTACACTTTTTGTAGCTGCTGACTTTTAATAAACATAAAAAATGAGTGGAACACCCCTTTAATGCATAGGATGCATTAAGGAGAAAAAACATAAATAATAACAAACGATACAATTGCTAATAACAATATTTGTGCATAGAAAGCTATAAATTTGTTTTTGATTTTTTCAAATAAGTGGGAGACAACTTGAGCCCTGTGAGGGTAATAAGATTGTTTAATATATGTAAAATAAATGTGAAGTGTAATAAATGAGTGGAGAGTGTTGTGATGGGTCTATAAAGGATGTATAAAGTTGGGGGGTGTGTGGGGGAGTGCAGAGATCGGCTGCAGATTGCAGAGCCCAGTCCCAATGTTTTCCTATCAGACTAGTGATGGAATAAACATCAGTCAGGCTGTGTGGAGCCGGCGGGGTGCTGTGTGTGTGAATGAAGTGTATTTAGATCTGATCTCCTGGTAATACAGACCATCTATCCGGCTATTGTTCATGTATTAATTATGTGAAGAGCAGCAGAGTGGGTGACAAATCATCATCCCCCCTATAAAGTCAATGTAGAGCCTGTGTACATAGGAATAACGAACAGAGCCGCTCATAAAAGAGTTATGTATAAAAGCAGCAGCATAGGGTCTATAAACAGCCATTAAAATCGAACTTGCTTTGCTGATGGAGTCTCAGCTCCTCTGTCACTTATAAGCAGCATATCAAGCGGCTGCAATTATTAAAGTCCAATTCACAAGCTGACCGAGATTGTAATATTCGGGTGTGCAATGCACAGCATGATCTACAAGGAATGTACAAGGAATGGAGCAAACCTCAGGAGGGGCCCTGTCTTATTAGTAGGTTGCTACAGGAAACTTCTCTATTATCTCTGTTCTTGGTGTTTGAAAGACCAGAGAGATACAAATAAAGGAGTGAGAAAAAAAAAAACAGGGACACGTTCATTAAAAGCAGAAACAAATATGCAATGTGTTGCAGATTATAATTCTGTGTACCGTATTTACTATTTTTAGGCTTTTAAAATTATATATATATATATATATATATTATATATTTTGTATTATATATATATATATATATATATATATATATATAAATATAATTTTAAAAGCCTAAAAATAGTAAATACGCTAAAAATAATAATAAAAAAATCAGACAGGTGTGCATTGTTTATCGTTTTACTAGCCAGGTGTATATATATATATATATATATATATATATATATATATATATATATATATATATATATATATATATACATACACCTGGCTAGTAAAACGATGAACAATGCACACCTGTCTGATTTTTTTTATTTATTTTTTTAGCGTGGAGGGGGCAATGGGGGCACCCTTCCCAGAACTGCCAATCTAGAGGGCAACGTTAGATGGACTAGAAGAACTTGACTAATAAAAGCTAAAAAAAACTCCACTTACCACTTTTTTTTCTTATTGTTTCATTTGTTTAAGATTTTGCAAAGCAATAGACACAAAAGATGTTTATTTAATAAAGCCAAAGAGTGCAAAATGAGTTACAATTCTGCATAGAAACCAATCAGCTTTTAGATTTGATTGCAAGCTGAGGTTGGAAGCTGATTGGTTTCGAATGCAGAAATGTGACACATGTTTCACTCTTTAGCTTAAGTAAATATACAAAGGGCAAATCCACTTTGCACAAGAAGTGCAAGGTGCACTTGGAAGGGCAGTCGCTGTAAATCTGAGGGGTAGAACTGAAATGAGGGGAATCTCTGCTGATGTGCAAGCTAAAATGCTGTTTTTTTTTATTTTCCTTGCATGTCCCCCTCGGATCTACAGCGACTGCACTTCCAAGTGCACTTTCAGTACAATTTCAAGTGCAAAGTGGATTTGCCTTTAGTAAATAACCCCCAAAAGGGGGTTATTTAATTTTGCACTCTTTAGCTTTAATAAATAACCCCCTTTGGGAAAATCTAAAGGCAAATTGTACTGGAAGTGCACTTGGAAGTGCAGTCGCTGTAGATCGAGGGGGACGTTCAAGGGAAGTAATTCCAACCTCAGCTTGCAATAAAATCTAATTGGTTTCTATGCAGAATTGTGACAAATTGTGCACTCTTTGGCTTTAGTAAATAAACATCCTTTGTGTCTATTGCTTTGCAAAATCTTAAACAAATTAAACAAGAAAAGTGTTACTGTTTTGGTTGGTTTTGTTCCTTGTTTTATATACATGTCCGTTTTGTATTGTGATTTATGTGAATTGAGCCTGGGTATGCCCAATAGGCTCTGTTTTGCATCTCAACTTGAAACCCAATAAAAATAATTTTCAAAAAAAAAAAAAGATAAGAAAAAAGTGGTAACTGGAGATTAGCTTTTATATATTAGTCAACATTAAAATAACCCTTAAAATGACAGTCAATGAAGAAGTGAAAAGACAGAGATCTCAAGTAACTTTTTTTTAGGGGTAAAAATCAACCCTCTTTAACTTCTGGATATCTTTGAACTGTTAAAAAATAAAAGACTGGGTGGACTACCAGGTAAAATAAATAAATAAATAAATAAATAAATACATGCAATATAATAACTTTTTGTTTTTGGGGGATTTACTGCTAGCAATTTCTACCTTTAGATTACTTCAAATTCAGGGAAAAAATTGGAAAAAAAATATTTGTATTATTATTTTTATTTAATTTTTTTAACCAGTGTGATTCGACAGTCACTAGAAAAGTAGAGACTTTTAAATATGCAAAACGTGACTGTCAGTAAATACAGTGAAGCTGTGCTCACCCTGAACATCCAATCACATACCAGGGAATTGTAATAGAAGCACAGTTTTTTTGCTTGCACATGATCAAAGTGCAAGCTCAACCTAAATTAAGGTGCAACTTCACCTTAATGACTAAGCACCCCTTTGCACAACGAACACCTTCTATTCCTTTAGTAAATCAGCCCCTGTGTGTCTGCGTGGTCTATAGTGGTACTGCACAGAGGAGAGATGTACTAAGAGAATGTTCACCAAAAGGTAAATCATCATTTACATCATCCAATCTCTTACAAAAAAAAAAAAAAATCCTGTTTTTTTTTTTTTACTTCTGTATTTGACAGGATATTTATAGTGAACACAAATATTTACTAAACTTTGCAAAGTGACCATTTTTGTTTAGTAAGTTGACCTCCCTTTAAATCAGATCCCCTCGTCTATAGGGGAAAGGTCTGTGAAATAAACCATAGTAGCAGGTATATGCAGGGATGAATTCTTTTTTTTAATGGTTATTATTAGCATGCTTTATGTTATATTATATTATTATTATTAGCATGCTTTATGTTATATTATTATTATTATGTTACATTATTATTAGCATGCTTTATGGTATATTATTATTATTATTATGTTACATTATTATTAGCATGCTTTATGTTATATTATTATTATTATTATTATTATTATTATGTTACATTATTATTAGCATGCTTTATGTTATATTATTATTATTATTATTATTATTATTATTATTATTATTATTATTATTATGTTATATTATTATCAGCAAGCTTTATGTTATATTATTATTATGTTACATTATTATTAGCATGCTTTATGGTATATTATTATTATTATTATTATGTTACATTATTATTAGCATGCTTTATGTTATATTATTATTATTATTATTATTATTATGTTACATTATTATTAGCATGCTTTATGTTATATTATATTATTATTAGCATGCTTTATGTTATATTATCAGCAAGCTTTATGTTATATTATTATTATTATTATATTATATTATTATTAGCATGCTTTATATTATATTATTATCAGCAAGCTTTATGTTATATTATTATGTTACATTATTATTAGCATGCTTTATGTTATATTATTATTATTATTATTATTATTATTATTATTATGTTACATTATTATTAGCATGCTTTATGTTATATTATTATTATTATTATTATTATTATTATTACGTTGCATTATTATTAGCATGCTTTATGTTATATTATTATTATTATTATTATTATTATTATACATTATTATTAGCATGCTTTATGTTATATTATTATTATTATGTTACATTATTATTAGCATGCTTTATGTTATATTATTATTATTATTATTATTATGTTACATTATTATTAGCATGCTTTATGTTATATTATTATTATTATTATGTTACATTATTATTAGCATGCTTTATGTTATATTATTATCAGCAAGCATGCCATGAAAATGCAATAGTTCTAACGTTAAATGCATCATATTATTATTGTCACTATTATTATTATTTACTAAAGATCCTTAGTGAATCGGAATGACATTACAGTATTGATTTGGTAAAGGGGGGGAAGGGTTTTGTATATTTATTGAGTAGTGGATCTGACGTTCAACAATTACTGCAGACAGATCTTTCAACTGCATGTGTTTGATATAACAGAGATGGATTCGCCTCCAGTGAATGTTTGGTTGAAGTTCTCGTGTTTTATATAAATGCCCCATGCTATTCACAGATCCGATCGAAGTGGATTTCTTTTCTTTGCCTTCCTGTTTGGAACTAGAGAACAGAACTTCCAAGGACTGCTATAAAAATCATTCCCTTTACCAAATAATGTTCTGAGTTTTGCTCTAGTCCTGTGGTTATCTAGTGAATTCTACAAAAAAAAAAAAAAAATGAAACCTGTTACCAAAAAAAAAAAAACTACATGAAACCTGTTACCAAAAAAAAAAAAAAAAACTACATGAAACCTGTTACCAAAAAAAAAATGAAACCTGTTAACAAAAAAAATGAAACCTGTTACCAAAAAAAAAAACTACATGAAACCTGTTACCAAAAAAAAAAATGAAACCTGTTACCAAAAAAAAAAAAAAGGAAAAAAAGAAACCTGTTGCCAAGATTAAACAAAAAAAATAAAAAAAATGAAACCGGTTACCAAAAAATAAATACATTTAAACCCGTTGCCAAAAAAAATGAAACCTGTTACCAAAAAAAAAAAATGAAACCTGTTGCCAAAAAAAAAAAAACCTGTTGCCAAGATTAAAAAATAAATAAATAAATGAATGTTTGGTGAAATTCTCATGCTTTATATATGGAATTGTTTCCGAACATGCGTCTGAATTTTGCACGTCGGAATTGCTACATCAGAATTTCCCATGGGTATTTTTTTTCCAGCTCTCAATATTTTGATGGCGGAAATTCCGACTGCATAAGTT
Organism: Rana temporaria; assembly: GCF_905171775.1. NCBI lineage: Eukaryota > Metazoa > Chordata > Amphibia > Anura > Ranidae > Rana > Rana temporaria. Next base: position 17,844,559 of record NC_053496.1, read on the forward strand.
CCATGGAGCCTACACACGGTCGGAATTTCCGTTCAAAAGCTCACATCTGACTTTTCTTGTCGGATTTTATGATCGTGCGTACGGGGCATAAGAGTTTAAAGGAACACTAAAGGCTTTTTTTTTTTTTTTAAATAGCAAACATGTTATACTTACTTCCACTGTGCAGCTCGTTTTGCACAGAGTGTCCCCGAACCCTGTCTTCTGGGGTCCCTCGGGGGCTGTCTCGGCTCCTCCCCGCAAGAACTATCCACCTTCATGCAAGCTCTCTCGCATGGTGGTTAATTCTTGCGGGCACGCTCCCGCTCTACAGCTGGCGGCTATATTCATTCACTGTATCACTGGGCCCCGCCCCCTGGTGCGCTGCGTCATTGGATGTGATTGACAGCAGCAGATACTGCGGCGATCTTACCCTGGAAGTGGGAGAAAATACCTGGATTATACAGGTATCTACTCCCCCCCTGAAAGGTGCCAAATGTGACACCGGAAGGGGAGAGAAACCTGATCAGCGGAAGTTCCATTTCTGGGTGGAACTTCGCTTTAAAGCTGCATTCACACCTAATCGCGGCGTTTTGTCCCGCAAATTGCGGCGTTTTGTACCGCGATTTGCGGCGACAAAACACCGCGATTTTAACCCCTTTTAACCCCCAGGTCCACATCTCCTATGCCGAACGCCGAAGCCGCCTGAAAAAAAAGGGTCCGGGACTTGTTTTGAGCTTCAGGCGTACTGCGTTTCGGCGTGGAGATGTGAACCATCTCCATACAGGGCAATGTAAAATCACCCCTCCAGCGTATTAGGGGCTGCTGCGGCGTCGCGCTTCAGGCGTAAATACGCCTAGGTGTGAATGGAGCCTAAGTCCCCAAAGGGACATGTGGCAAAAAAGCAGGGTTACAACTCTCCCTATTCAAAATTACATAAACAAAACAAAAGTGAAAGTAAAAGTATATCCCAAATTTTGGGTTGTCCCCAGAAAAGTAATAGAGGGGAAATCTTCCAATGGGGACACTAGTTCTGGTGGCTTGGGAGTCCCCAAGGAGTTCTCTTAATTTGCTGGGATTTCTACTAACTTCCTGTTTAGGCTACGTGACAGGAAGTGAAGGGAAATCTCCCCGACAGATGGAGAAAAAAAAACACTTAGGCCCCTTGCACACTGGGGCGTTTTTCATGCGGTACAGCGCTAAAAATAGCGCCGCTATACCGCATGAAAAATCATGCCCTGCAGTGTTCAATGTGAAAGCCTGAAGGCTTTCACATTGAAGCGGTGCGCTAGCAGGAGCGCGCCAAAAGTCCTGCTAGCCGCATCTTTACGGCGGTATAGGAGCGGTGTGTTCACCGCTCCTATACCGCGCCTTCCCATTGAAATCAATGGGAAAGCGCGGTAATACCGCGGTAATACCGCCCGCAACGCCTTTTTCGGCCGCTAGCGGGGGTTAAAACCTCACCGCTAGCGCCCGAATATTGCGGTAAATACGACGGTATAGCGCGGCTATACCGTCACCGCGGCTGCATGCCTCAGTGTGAAACCAACCTAACAGTGGTTTTGTGTATGTGGGGTTAGTTAGCACCCAATTTTCACCGCTAAAGATCCACAGATCTCTGCCTTATTAGAGCATTTAGCGTCCCAAGGTCCAGGTCTGCGCTACAGGAGAGGCTGAACCCGCGTGGAAAACCACCAAAGGTGGCAGGTCAGGGTTTCTTCTCTTCACACTGGCTGTGAGTTCCATGAGGACAGAAAAAATGGGAATGGGCTATTGTACGGGTGTTAACTTTTTATAGCTATGCACCGATCCTGTGGGCAGAAGTAGGCGAGGGTACTATAACATGTGTGCTGCCATGGAGGCACCAGGAAAAAGTTTTGCCTATAGTGTTGAAGCAAACAATTTCCCACAGACAGGGGTGCATACAATGATCAGCTTTTATTTATTCATGTAAAACATTTATCCCACAAGAAGAAAAAACCTGTAACTGCTTGTGTAACTGCAGCCTGAGCTGGAGTTTGGCTTCAGTTTGTTAGTGCATTTAAATCTGCTAATACATCCAACACTCCCCTCCCACCAGGCTGCTGTCCAAAGAAAAGATGTGTCTGTTTCTCCCTCGTCCAGAGTGTGGATATAATATACAGGAGGTGTGTTACTGGCCAGATCACCAGGTGAAAATAGGGAAGAAACAAACAGTTGATGTAATTGCTTGTAAAGTGTAGCTTTAATATGTTAGTGCATCCAAATCTGCTAGTACAGTAGAACCTTGGATTAGGAGCATAATCCGTTCCAGGAGAATGCTTGAAATCCAAAGCACTCACATATCAAAGCGAGTTTCCCCATAGAAGTTAATGGAAACAAAGATAATTTGCATTGACTTCTATGGCACGCAATGTCGCATGTGGCCAGAGGTCGGGGGGCGCCGGAGAGCCTCGCAAATATTTAGGGACAGCCAGGGCCGCCATCAGGGGGGTACACACAGTACACCTGTAAGGGGCCCGTAGGTCCCCAGGGGCCCGGATGGCAACCCCCTTTTTTTTAGGGGTCCGGAGGTTCCCAGGGGCCCGGAGGCCCACAGGGTCCCAGATGGCAACCCCCCTTTTTTTATTTTAAAAAAATATATAAAGTTTTTTAATATATTTTTATTTTATTTTTTATTAAAGGGACAATTTTTTTTTTTTTTTTAGGGGTCGGTCCGGAGGTCCCCAGGGGCCCGGATGACAACCCCCCTTTTTTTAAAAAAAAATATAAAAAAAAGAATTGTTTTTATATTTCTTTTATTTTTTATTTTTATATATAATTTTTTTTATAAATGTTTATTTTTATTTTTATTAAAGGGCCCAGAGGTTTCTTTTTTTTTTCTTTAAAAGGGCCCCAGATGGCAACCCCTTTTTTTTATATATATATTTTTTTTATTTTTTTTTTATTTTTATTAAAGGGCCCAGAGGTCCCCAGATGGCTAACCCCCTTTTTTTATATATATTTTTCTTCGCTTTTTTTTGTAAAGGCCCCCCCCCCGCTTTTCAATATGTGGCAGCCCCCCCAGCTTCTTAATTTCAGGTGGCAGCACCCCCCCCCCCCCGGTTCTCTGCTGGCCCATGCCTGAATGAAGCTGTGTAAGGGGCCCCATAATTCCTGATGGCGGCCCTGGGGACATCTCAGCTCAGCTGATCTGGGAAACCCTCAGAAAGGCTTGAAAACACCCGGGAACAGAGTATTTGAGTATTTGCGAACAGCTACGAACCGTTTCCCGAGTGTCACCAGCGCACCTCTGGCCAAATGTGGTACTGCACACCCCTTTAGCTTGAATTCTGCTCGTTTTACGAGACAACACTCGCAAACCGAGTCAGGATTTAAAAAAAATAATTGCTCGTCTTTCAAAACATCTCGTTAACCACGTTACTCGTAAACCGAGGTTCCACTGTATATCTAACATTGCCCTACCCCAGTGTTGCTGTCCAAAGGTGCCTCTGTGCTCCTTCATCCAGAGTGGGGGCACCTAAATACAAATCTGCTAGTATATCTAACATTCCCCTACCCACAATGTTGTTGACCAAAGGTGCCTCTATGCTCCTTCATCCAGAGTGGGGGCACCCTAATACAGGAGGTGTGTTACTGGTCAGATCGCCAGGTGAAAACAGAGGGGAAAAGGCCAGAAAAAACAAAACAAATGCAGCCACCACATCTAATGTTGGGAAGATGCAAAATATTATATTTTTGGGTTTTGAGTTTTTGCTTTATGTCCAGTCAGCCCAAGCAATAGAGTGAACGGAAAGGCACTCCAGCTGAGTTGAAAAAAGAAGGGGGGGGGTTGAGCTGCGCTATAGAACCCGGACTCAGTGTGAACTCAGTCCAAACTTCAATAGATAGATGGTACACAAGCCCTATAAGGAATCTGGATGGTAGGAAAAACTCAGTCCAAAATCAATAGGTGGATGGTGCACAAGTCCTATGGGGAATCTGGATGGTAAAAGAAAGTCTATATTCCTTCCACTGAACAAAATCTTGCTGTACATAGAATACGCTTGTCACCACGTGAATCCACAGCACACTCCTGTAGTGAGAGCCCGCCACCACTTATGTAAAGCAGCTTACCAGAGAGATGTTGCTAGACAACAGTTGGCTGTGACCCAGCCGCGGCCTTTGGGGAGGGATCCTCCTCCCTGGATCGAATCTGCCCTTAGCTCCCGCAAGTGTGACCGGACACCACCATACGATTCATAAGTGGAAAATAGCAGACATAGTGTAGTACCGCAAAAGATTTATTGATAAAAAGCAATTCGAAAATTACTCACATGTTTTAAAAGAATAACGAGCGTTTTTAAAAAGTTTGTTGCCGGCCGGCGAACATGCAAAGCGGAGCCCTTCCTCCTGACGTCACCGCACGTCCTCCCAGACGCGTTTCGTCATTGGACGTTGTCAATGGGATAGGGCGTTGCGGTGAATCATCCCTTATATAGGCTCTAACCTCACCATGAGGTATGAGCAAAGGTACTGCAAACGCCATCTTGGTTAGGGGCAAAAATGCCAGTACTTAACCATGTTTAGATATCTCTCTAATTGATGTAGTAAATGTTAATATAAATGAGCATACTGCACAACGAACAGGCACTGTCGTGCACACTGCTTGGTAAAAAGGAAAAAAATAAAATAAAAAAATAAAAAAACTCCAGCTGAGTTGCCGACCAGCTGAAGTGACGTCCCATAGTGCATGCACACATCATAGGATCTTTTTTTTGATGGGAGATATAATTTCTCTGGCATAATTTAATGCTATGCAAACAGCAGAGGGACACCATATTTGTCGCTGTTGCTCGATGATCAGCAACTCAGCTGGAGTGCCCTTCCGTTCTGCGCATGCGCTAGCACCTTTCGACAAAGGACACAAATCGATAGAACACTGGTAAACTTTTCACAGTTTTCAATAGTACAAAATTCCACCAGCTGAAGCTGGATACACACTTTACAACTTTTTTTTTGTTCGATTTTCTACCTTCAACTATGTAGTGCAAGGGCCTGCCTGATTGCATATAATTTAAAGGGTTGGCCTCAAATTATATATGGTTTTGGTAAATCTAAAGGAAAAAATCTAAAGTAAATTGTACAGTGTGTATCAGAATCATTGTATTATGTGAAAGAAGGACCCTGATTGGTTACTGATGAAAACAGTCATGTTTTTCTCCAGTGTTCAGAAATCCTTAAAGGGTCTCTGGGGACAGCTGATATTCCAGGCACAATGATGGTGGCCCTATTAACATCCATGCACACTGGGCTTAAAAAAAAGGTCTGTTCTCTTGGGAGTAAAAAAACACTCATTTACGTTTTTTTGTACAAAGTCTAGATGAGTATGGAAGAGTTTTACGATTTTTCTGCCATTAGCTCCAATCGGAAACGTGAACCAGAAAGCTCCATGCCCACTGGCGTAAAAAATGTTGCTTCTACAAGAGTTTTGCGTTCTGCCTGTAGAAGCAGCTCAATGTTATCCTGAGTCTCCATGCACATTAGGATGTTAAAGAGGCATATTTTGAGTTTACGTTTAGGCCCCTTTCACACAGGCAGACCGTTCAGGTCCGCCTTTCAGTTATTTAGGCGGACCTAAACGGACGCTCTGTGCACCTCTATGGAGCCACGGATGTCAGCGGCTGACATGTCCGCTGACATCCGACCAGGGGCAGACTGACCATTTGGGCACTCGGGCCCCATGCCACTTGGGGGCCCCATCAGGGTTGCCAGCCTCAGTAAGACCAGGGACAGTTTGTAAAAATTTGTGGTTTTTTTACATCTGTCCCTGAAATGCCCCTTACAGACATCCTTTTGGTCTGAAAATCCCAAGATTATAGCTGCCCTGCCTCTCCGGTACCTTTTCAGTGTGTGTATGTGTATTCTGTAGGGGTGCACCGGATCAAAAAACTCACGGTTCGGATCGTTCCTCAGGCTCAGGAGTCACGGATCGGATCATTTTTCGGATCGGCAAAAAAAAAAAGTACCCCCCACTGTAATATCCACGTCATCTCCCCCACTGTAATGTATCCACCATTGCCCCCACTCACTGTAATATATCCACCATTGCCCCCACTCACTGTAATATATCCACCATTGCCCCCACCTCACTGTAACATCCACCATTGCTCCCACCTCACTGTAACATCCACCATTGCTCCCACCTCACTGTAACATCCACCATTGCTCCCACCTCACTGTAACATCCACCATTGCCCCCACCTCACTGTAACATCCACCATTGCCCCCACCTCACTGTAACATCAAGTCATCCACCATTGCCCCCACTCATCACTGTAATGTCCACCATTGCCCCCACTCATCACTGTAACATCCACCATTGCCCCCACTCATCACTGTAACATCCACCATTGCCCCCACTCATCACTGTAATGTCCACCATTGCCCCCACTCATCACTGTAATGTCCACCATTGCCCCCACTCATCACTGTAATGTCCACCATTGCCCCCACTCATCACTGTAATAGCCAGTCCAACATTGCCCCCCACTAATCACTGTAATAGCCAGTCCAACATTACCCCCACTAATCACTGTAATAGCCAGTCCAACATTGCCCCCCACTAATCACTGTAATAGCCAGTCCAACATTGCCAAAACTCACTGTACTTGACGCGCTCTTGCAGAATAGCCGGCTAGAAGATCCACGAGCAGATGAGGGAGGGGTAATGACGTCAGCGCGCACCTAGGCAGCCCCGCCGGGTGTACCAAGATGGCCGACGGCTCCGGAGCTAGGCCGAAGCCGTGGCCTTTCCTAAGGCCGAGGCAGCGGATCATGATCAGTCACGATCGGTCCCGATCCGTTGCGCCACTAGTATTCTGTGTGTATGTATATTGTGTGGCCCCATAATATCCTATTGCCCGGGGGCCCCATAATCTCCTATTGCCTGGGGGCCTCATAATCTCCTATTGCCCGGGGGCCCCATGAGTTTTCAGTCCGCCCCTGCATCCGACCCACTCTGATCCGCCAAAGTGTGACGGATGGAAACCCTATTTTCCATCCGTCCGGCAGATCGGATTGGATGAAAACAGACTCTACGATCTGTCTTCATCTGATCCCCCATAGGGGAGAGCGGTGCTCTAACAGGTCGGTCCCTGACTCCCTGCTCAGTGGGGATCGATGGAGCGATCCCCGCTGAGCAAAGCAGAACCCGCACACGGACACGTACCTGTGAAAGGGCCCTTAGAGTCCAAAAAAACTTCTCATTCGCGTTTCTGATTGGAGCTTGGAGACAGAAAAAAACATAAAACTCTCCTAGAAGTCTAAACTTTGTACAAAAAATGCTCTATATGGCCCCTTTCACATTGAGGCGTTTTTCACACGGTTCAGCGCTAAAAATAGTGCTGCTATACCGCCTGAAAAAATTGTGCCCTGCAGGCTTCAATGTGAAAGCCCGAAGGCTTTCACACTGAAGCGGTGCGCTAGCAGGACCGCTCCAAAAGTCCTGCTAGCCGCATCTTTGGAGCGGTATAGGAGCGGGGTGTTTACCGCTCCTATACTGCTCCTTCCCATTGAAATCAATGGGAAACCGCGGTAATACCGCCCGCAATGAGCCTCTGCAGAGGCGCATTGCAGGCGGTATTAACCCTTTATCGGCCGCTAGTGGGGGTTAAAACTGCACCGCTAGCGGCCGAATATCGAGGCCTATGAGCATTTTTGAGCAGACATTTTTTTAAGCCCAATTTGCATGGAGCCTTATCCTTATGTGTTCATGCACATTAGGACATTTAGAGGCGGGGGGGGGGGGGGCCTATTGTGTTCTGATTGGAGCTCAAAATATGCCTGTAAACGTCCTAATGTGCATGGACACATAGGGGTTTATTTAGAGTGCAAAATCAGGCTCACTTCTGCATAGAAACCAATCAGCTTCCAGGTTTTATTGCCAAATCTTTTTTATTAAACAAGCTGAAGTTGGAAGCTGATTGGCTTCTGTGCAGAAGTGAGGCTGATTTTGCACCCTACAGCTTTAGTAAATAAACCCCATAGGATAACATTGAGCTGCATCTACAGGCAGAACATGGATCTACATGGAGCCTAGCGTTCTTTTGCCCTCATAACTATACTTATTGTTTGTAATATATAAATTATATGTTTTATATATATATATATATATATATATATATATATATATATATATATATATATATATATATATAACAAATTTATGACATGATTTCAACAACAGTGAGCCAGGAGGTCGAAATCAACAAATTTGACTTGGCAAAGGGTAGATGATTCACTTTTCCCTGTAAATAATATAAGAGGCTAATACGTTTACTTTGAATATCCAATCATGTGCAAAATAATAAAAATAAAATAAATAATAATAATAATAATAAAATTAAAAGATTTTTACTAACAGAATATTGGAAAGTGAACGCAGCTCCTCTGCCACAAAACTAATTTAACATATGAGTCTAATTAAAGAGTAAAGAAACTGTAGCAAACTGTTCAGAGCATGTACAAGCAAAAAAATAAAAACATAAAAAAAAAATCCTATATTTTTATTTCCCTTGCATGTATGATCAGTCCCAGTTACCTTGCATTATCTCTCTCTCTCTCTCTCTCTCTCTATATATATATATATATATATATATATATATATATATATATATATATATATATATATATATATATATATCTATATCTATATATATATATATCTATCTATATATATATTTATAGATATATATATATATATATATATCTATATATCTATTTATAGATATATCTATATATCTATCTATATATCTCTATCTATCTATCTATCTATCTATCTATCTATCTATATATATATATATATATATATATATATATATATCTTCTTCTCATAATTTATGTCTAATAAAAATAAAAACAGCACGTTGAAGGCAGGCAGCTACCGATTGCTGTAATCGGGTGAGCTGTGCAATAATCATATGGGAACACCTGAACATATATGTGAAAACCATCAGATATATGATATATGTGATATATGCACATAGGTATAATGCACCCTCATGTCATACATTGGATCTATTAATAAATAGAGAGTGCAGAGTGACTCCCCATCGTGTCAGCCGTCTATATAGTATAGTGTGTCTATAATGGGTCAGGGGTCTCTGGGGACATCAGGGGGTCTTGTCATCTCAGCACTATATTAATGGGAGTAGTTTGTCAGTCTGTGCAATCACCGCAGGTCACCTCGGATAATTTCTCATTCAAGGAGGTCCTCTTCATTTTAGTGAGACAGCCCCTGTCCTCCTCAGCACACACACAATTTACTAAAGCAAGTTGGCTCTCCATTTGGAGGGTCTCCAGTATGAGGGGTGGGGGGTTTCAATAGATGGGTCTAAACAAAGGCTCCAGTGATGGGGAACCATTGTCTGCCTATGGAAGCTGGGACGGCTGTATACACAATCTGCTCTTTACTGTCTTTTGTGTCCTCACTGTAAAGTACATACCTACAGAGCTGATCTCCGTTCCCACAAAATGGGCCACCCCCCCCCCCCCCCCCCCCCATCATGCAATAAAAATACGATTGCTTGAAGGACCAGCATTATATTTTATTATCCTTTACTGAGAGGGTGACAACAGAAATATAAAGTCTGCATTTACTACACGAGTAAAGTCACAGTGGTCTGTGTTCAAACACTCATCAGGTCTGGAGGATAATGTATCTTTTTATTCGATGAAATAGATATAATTGGGCTGAGGAGCTATAAAAAAAATGAATAAACACCTGAATCATCCAATAATAAAGATGAAATAATACGCAAAAAGGAATTTTATTTTAACACAATTGGATAATTAAAGTAACAATTCACAAATTGTGCAAATGAGACGGGACGGTCCTCGACTCCTCTAGTAAAAGAGTGAATATTTATTTAAATTATCCAATCATATGTAAAGCAAATTATATATATATATATATATATATATATATATATATATATATATATATATATATATATATATATATATATATATATATATTATATCCCTTTTTTTATGCAATTGGTTTGATTTACTAATGGCGTTCAGAATCTGAAACGTTTATTTATTTCATCTGCACATGATTGAAAAATTGAAGTAAATATTCACTTATTTTTAAGTAAAGATTCTCAACTCCTATTTACGTTTATTTTATGTAAATGTACTTGTGATGCACAATACAAATATAAAGATACACTTACAGAAGCTACAGGTTGTTATGTGTATATGCACATATATAGAGAAATGTACTACATATGATGCACACACATATGATTACGATACGAAATTCAAATGTAAGGATACACAGAAGCTAGGTTGTTTATATATAAATAAATAAATAAATAACTATATATATATACACACACACACAGACATTTATTTTACAGAAATGTACATAATACACAATACAGATGTGAAGCTACACAGTTGAATATATATCTATGTATATTTGATTGTACGCATACAGTACATATGACACACAATACATATATAAAAATGTATACACACACAGACATTTATTTTCCAGAACTATACGCAGTACACCATACAAATATGAAGCTACACAAACAGAAGTTACAGGTTGTTTGGATATATATATATTTGAATGCACGCATACAGTAAGCAATACTAATGAATATATATATATATATATATATATATATATATATATATATATATATATATACACACACACACACACACACACACACACAGTAGACACCATACAATGTGAAGTGACCCATACAGAAGTTTACCGGTTAAATATATGCATACAGTACATATGGTACACAATATAGATGAATATATATATATACACACACACACACACACACACACACACACATTTCTTTATAGAACTAAACACAACAGCATATACAATACAAATGAATATATATATATATATATATATATATATATATATATATATATATATATATATATACACACACACATACATACATTTCCTTTATAGTACTATACACAATACAAATGAATATATATATATATATATATATATATATATATATATATATATATATATATATATATATATATATATATGTATATATATACACACACACAAACAGAGACATTTCCTTTATAGAACTATACACAGTATATATACACGATACAAATGTGAATCTCAATGTAGTTGTGTGATTGCCATTGGAAGGGAGGAATGGGTTTTGGATGGAAGTGTTTTGGATGGAAGTGTTTTGGATGGAAGTGTTTTGGATGGAATTGTATTGGATGGAAGTGTTTTGGATGGAAGTGTTTTGGATGGAAGTGTTTTGGATAGAAGTGTTTTGGATGGAAGTGTTTTGGATGGAAGTGTTTTGGATGGAATTGTATTGGATGGAAGTGTTTTGGATGGAAGTGTTTTGGATGGAAGTGTTTTGGATGGAATTGTATTGGATGGAAATGTTTTGGATGTAAGTGTTTTGGATGGAATTGTATTGGATGGAAATGTTTTGGATGGAAGTGTTTTGGATGGAAGTGTTTTGGATGGAATTGTATTGGATGGAAATGTTTTGGATGGAATTGTATTGGATGGAAGAGTTTTGGGTGGAATTGTATTGGATGGAATTGTATTGGATGGAAGTGTTTTGGATGGAAGTGTTTTGGATGGAATTGTATTGGATGGAATTGTATTGGATGGAAGTGTTGTGGATGGAAGTGTTTTGGATGGAAATGTTTTGGATGGAATTGTATTGGATGGAAGTGTTTTGGATGGAAGTGTTTTGGATGGAATTGTATTGGATGGAAGTGTTTTGGATGGAATTGTATTGGATGGAAGTGTTTTGGATGGAAGTGTTTTTGGATGGAAGTGTTTTGGATGGAAGTGTTTTGGATGGAAGTGTTTTTGGATGGAAGTGTTTTTGGATGGAAGTGTTTTTGGATGGAAGTGTTTTGGATGGAAGTGTTTTGGATGGAATTGTATTGGATGGAAGTGTTTTTGGATGGAAGTGTTTTGGATGGAAGTGTTTTTGGACGGAAGTGTTTTGGATGGAATTGTATTGGATGGAAGTGTTTTGGATGGAATTGTATTGGATGGAAGTGTTTTGGATGGAATTGTATTGGATGGAAGTGTTTTGGATGGAATTGTATTGGATGGAAGTGTTTTGGATGGAATTGTATTGGATGGAAGTGTTTTGGGTGGAAGTGTTTTGGATGGAAGTGTTTTGGATGGAAGTGTTTTGGATGGAAGTGTTTTTGGACGGAAGTGTTTTGGATGGAATTGTATTGGATGGAAGTGTTTTGGATGGAATTGTATTGGATGGAAGTGTTTTGGATGGAATTGTATTGGATGGAAGTGTTTTGGATGGAATTGTATTGGATGGAAGTGTTTTGGATGGAAGTGTTTTGGATGGAAGTGTTTTTGGATGGTGTGCTCAATTGATGATACAAGCGCTTCCAATGAATATGAATCCGGCCTCATTGTGATCCGATCTATAGATGATGCCATTATTAAGCCGCTTTGCTTACCGCCGCTTTGCCGTGTAATTATTTTATATACATCATTGTAATGGATTTTGTCGCCGCTCTCCTCTTCTCTTTTTTCTCTCTCTGCTCAGTGCAGACAAATTAATACTTTAGGAGAAATGACAATAAAATTTACATTTCCCCGTTTGATGAGATACAGGGCTATATATTTTTTTCCTTGATTCCCTTTTAAAGTCGGAGCCTCACTAAAATCTCATTGAATGGGATTTATTTAGTCGTTTGGAAGATAAATCAGGGGCTGAATTTACAGCCATTTAAAGCACCTGACTTTATAATAAGACCTTCATTTAGTGCTGCTCCCGGGGAGTGACGTGTGTGTGTGGGGGGGGGGGGGTGCAGAGCACGGGGAGGGGGGCCTAATCGATGGGCCAATCAGCGCTCCCCGGGGCTGCAGGCCAGCCAATCAGCAGGCGGGCCTGGCAGGTGGCTGGCCAGTTATCAGAGGATCAGTGAGCTGGTCGGGGCTGACTTGTCCGGTGTGGGATGTGTGCGGCTCAGTCTGGGGACAGCTCAGCGGATGACATCCATCTCCGGCGGGATTGCTTTTTTTGTTTTTGTTTTTTTGTTTTTTTTGCACCTGAAAAATAAATAAACAGCAAAAGAAGGTTGAGGGCGGCGGGACCGGCGCAGAGGAAGGGCTCGGATGTTGTGTGACCGGCCAGCATTGCTCCAGAGACTCTGATCCCACAAAAACTTCCTCCCTGGACGCTGCTGCGGGGACTTGGCTGGGATTTCCGCCGCGACAGGGGAGCCGCTCCGGATGGTCACAAATGTTAGCTGTGGGGCAGATGGATACTAACAGACAGGGAGCCTTCGTGCTGAGCAGCACCCCCCTGGCTGCCCTCCATAATATGGCAGAGATGAAGACCACCTTGTTCCCCTATGCACTACAGAACCCCTCCACCTTCAAAGCCCACAACCTCTCCTCCCTAAACACACAGTTCCCCCTGGGGACGCCGCATGGGATTAGTGACATTCTCGGGAGGCCCCTGGGGGCCACTCTGGGGGCATCCGGCAACCTGCTCTCCAGCCTGCCTCGTATTAATGGACTCGCCACCTCCACTGGGATGTACTTTAACCCAGCAGCCGTGTCCAGGTACCCCAAACCCCTGGCAGAGCTGCCAGGAAGAGCGCCCATCTTCTGGCCTGGAGTCATGCAAAGTTCACCTTGGAGGGATCCCAGGCTGACCTGTCCTAGTAAGTACAATCATTCATCATATACATGGCAATATACAGGCAGGGGGGCCATATACTGCACTTCTATAAGATTATATATAACACAGGCAGGGAGACCATATACTGCACTTCTATAAGATTTTATATATTGTTATATATATACACAGCAATATACAGGCAGGGGGACCATATACTGCACTTCTATAAGATTATATATCTATATACATATACACAGGCAGGGAGACCATATACTGCACTTCTATAAGATTATATATACACAGCAATATACAGGCAGGGGGACCCTAATGCACTTCATTAAGATTGTATATATATATATACACAGCAATATACAGGCAGGGGGACCATATACTGCACTTCTATAAGATTATATATATATACACAGCAATATACAGGCAGCGGGACCCTACTGCACTTCATTATTATATATACACAGCAATATACAGGCAGGGGGACCCTATACTGCACTTCTATAAGATTATATATATATATATATATATATATATATACATATATATATATATATATATATATATATATATACATATACATATATATATATATATACATATACATATATATATATATATACATATACATATACATATATATATATACATACATATATATATATACATACATACACACACAATATACAGGCACCCTACACTGCACTTCTATAATTTTATATATATATATATATATATATATATATATATATATATATATACACACACACACACACACACACAGCAATATACAGGCAGGGGGACCCTATACTGCACTTCTATAAGATAGTGTGTGTATATATATATATATATATATATATATATATATACACACAGGCAGGGGGGACCATATACTGCACTTCTATAAGATTATATATATATATATACACATACACACACAATATACAGGCAGGGGGACCCTACACTGCACTTATATAAGATCATATATATACAGCAATATACAGGCAGGGGGACCCTATACTGCACTTCTATAAGATTATATATATACACACACACACACACACTATACAGGCAGGGAAACCCTATACTGCACTTCTATAAGAATATATATACATACAGTACACTATACAGGCAGGGAGACCCTATACTGCACTTCTATAAGATCATATATATATATATACAATATACAGGCAAGAAGGATATACACTGCACATATAGGATCACAATATACAGACAGGGGGACCATATACTGCACTATAAGATTATATATATATTTATACACACACACACAATATACAGGCAAGAAGAATATATACTGCACATATGGGATCATACATAACAATATACAGGCAGGGAGACCATATACTGCACTTCTAGAAGATAATATATACTGGAATCATACATAGCAATATACAGGCAGGGCAGACCATATTGCATTTCTATAGGTATCATTGATATATATATATATATATATCCAGGCAGGAAGAACAGAACGCACTTGGTCCTATGGCAATAAGACCATACTGTACTTCTATAGGTATACATAGCAATGTCCAGGCAGGAAGACTATATACTGCACTTAGTGACAATATATATCGATGTCGAGGCAGAAAGAACATATAGTGAACTTGTTCAGTGATTGAACTTTCCAGACAGGAAGACCATATAATGCACTTATGGATTTACATAACACTTTTCAGGCAGGAAGAATATATACTGCACTTATAAGGATCATTGCTAAATATATATATATATATATATATATATATATATATATATATATATATATATATATATATATATATATATTTAGCAATGTCCAGGCAGGAAGAATACATACTGCACTTCTATAGGGATCATACATTGCACAATCCAGACAGGAAGTCCAACTACTGCACTTCTATAGAGCATCATACATGGCAATATCCAGGCAGGAAGTCCATATACTGCAGGTCTATAGAATATATACTGCACTTCTCTAGTGATTAAACATTCCAGACAGGAAGACCATATACTGCACTTATAGATATACATAACACATTTTTAAGGCAGGAATCATATAAAGTGCACTTCTACAGAGATCATGCATAGCAATGTCCAGGCAGGAAGTCCATATACTGCAGTACTAAAAGGAGATTATATATATATATATATATATATATATATATATATATATATATATATATATATATATATACACACACACACATTTTCGGGTAGGAAGAACGTATTCTATAGGGATCATACATAGCAATTACCAGGTAGGAAGTCCATATACTGCAGTACTATAGTGATGATAAATAGCAATGTCCAGGCAGGAAGAACTTACACTCTACTTCTAAACTTTTCTAAAACTCCATGGGCTTGTGTGTTTTTTTCAACTATGCAACTTTTCAAGCAGAAAGACCATGTAGTTCTATATATAATCTCAATGTCCAGGCAGGAAGAACTTACAATCTACTTCTATAGTCTTTTTTTTTCAACTATGTAACTTTCCAAGCAGAAGGACCATGCAGTTCTACAGAAAACATACTTTGCAGGCAGGAAGGCCATATACTGCACTTCTATATGAATCATATATAGCAATATTCAGGCAGAAAGGCCAGGCACTGCAATTCTATATAGGTCATCTATATAAATGTACAGGCATAAATACTTCTACATTTATTATTAATTAATGTTTCTACTGTAGAACTCCATGGACTTTTTTTTTTGTTCACTGAAACTTTCCAAGCAAAAAGACCATGGACTGAACTACTATGGAAAACATACCTAGCCCTTTATAGCAAGAAAAACCGTATACTGCACTTCACTGATCATACATACATACATAGCACTTACTTGATTATTCAGTTTTCTACTGTTGAACTCTATGGGTTTGCCTATTTTTCCAAGTATCACTTTCCAGGAAGAAAGACCATGCATTGCACTCCTAAAAAGATCATACATCTTTGCAGGAAGCCCAAATGCTGCATGGCACATATTTATTATTATTTTTTTCTTTTCATTGAACTTCATGTACATTTTGTTTGTTTTTCTATGTAACTCTTCAGACATAATAGTTTATGTCTGATCAGTGCTACATATAATTACTGCATTTCTACAGTGATCATACATAGCACATATCCATCCATTCTTCTATTGGTTGAACTCCATGAACAGTGTGTGTTCACACTATTACACTTTCCAGACAGGAATACCAGGCACTGCACTTACACAGCCTTTTTTTCTTGATTTTGCTATTGGTTGAACTCCATAGGATTTTCTTATGCAAGTCTCCAGGCTGGAACATCATGCATTATATTTATATATTATATTATATGCATTTCACTTGTACATTGATCATACACTTGTCTAGGGCCTTACTGGAGCCAACATATGCAGTAGAGTCTCACAACTCCCCAGAAGAGAATTAAAGGTGACATTGCACCCTGTAACTAATTACACTTCAGTCTTATCTGTTATCACTTAGCAGCATGTTATTATATAGTTCACAAATCAATTCGCTGCAACAGAAAATTTCTAATAGGAAAATGGTGCAAAAAAAAAAAGTTCCTCTTCTTAAATTGATTTATTACCAGGAAATATTTTCTTTTACACGTTTTAGTTAACAAGGTGAAGCTGTGCCTTCAGTAATCCTATAATATGTGCAAAAGTTTTGGTTTATTTTTATTTGCACATTGGGTATTCAAAAATGTACGAAAGCCTCATTTTATTCACTAAAAACTTTTAATTGTTCATTAGAACTCTCTTAGTAAATCGCTCTCACGTGTCTTCTGTGCTGTAGATGATGTAAGTCGTCTTTGGTTGATCATTGCAGGCCAGGCTGGGATGATGCTGGATAAAGACGGCAAAAAGAAGCACTCCAGACCCACCTTCTCAGGACAGCAGATTTTTGCTTTGGAAAAGACATTTGAACAGACCAAATATCTGGCAGGTCCGGAGAGAGCGCGCCTGGCCTACTCCCTGGGCATGACAGAATCTCAGGTCAAGGTAAGAGCTGGACCTCACATTGCTCTCTGTATGGATCTCACAGGTTCATACAAATAAGCATCTATTCCATATCCATAGGATTGCCTTATAGAAGGTCAACAACTGTATCAAAGTGCAAAATAGTAAACTGTAAAGTTTAAAAAAATAAATAAAAAATCTCAGATGTCTGTATTAATAATAATAATAATAAGAGCAACTGCTAGGTACAGGGAACTTTAATATATATATATATATATATATGTGTGTGTGTGTGTGTGTGTGTGTGTGTGTGTGTGTGTGTGTGTGTGTGTATATATATATATATATATATATATATATATATATATATATATATATATATGTGTGTGTGTGTGTATATATATATATATATATATATATATATATATATATATATA